>NW_027552757.1:0-59724 GCF_045843805.1 Urocitellus parryii | reverse complement strand
CAGGGAGCAGCCAGGGCCCGTCGGGTGCAGATGGGGCCATGTCCCCAGAGACGTCCTCATGGGATTTCCTGGACCCGACCCCAAGTCAGGCCACCTGGGCGAAGGCACCCAGTGTGGGCTTGGTCCCAGCCCTAGGAGGACATTCTTGGGGGGGTCTTATGTCACCATATACCGTCCCCCAGGTCCATCCGTGTTGTCACAGGTGATGGGGGTCCACCGTTTTCCTGGCTGCGTACTATTCCCTGCCTGCTTTCTTGGCCTGCACCTGTGCTGACGGACATGGAGGTCACCGGGCCCCCGCGCTCCGAGGACCAGCCCACGTCCGGGCTTCTCTCCACCGTGTCCAGGCCCCACCTGACAAATCCCCAAATCCCCAGCACCGGGGACTGTCACCGCTGCTGCCCCCGACGCAGAACAGCCCGGGGCACCTCAGCCCCGTCCCCAGTCCCGCTGCCCAGCGGCAGGTGCCCTCCGCCCTCCTCGAGAGTCACAGCCGGAAGCCAGGGCAGGTCACAGCACTCCACCTGTCGGGTGGCAGAGCCCCAGGCGGGACGGCCACCATGCCCTGGTCCTGGGACGTCATCGGGTCCCCGCAGGCCGGGAGGTGTGGATGGGGACGGTCCCGGGTCCCTGTGAGAAGGCAGAGAGGAGGGACAGACCCCAAGGAGGTGGCACGTGGGTCAGCCGGGTTGGGAGAAGCCGGGTCCCCTCAGGCCACCTGGAGCCCAGGAGCTGGAGAGGCAGGAGGAGCCCCCTGGAGCCCTGGAGGGAGCAGGGACCCGGGTCCAGCCTCGTGGCCCTGGGGCACCCAGGAAGGGGACTGGCTCCGGCAGCAAAGGCCTCTGGTCAGGGTCCTGCTGTGCCCTCCGTGCGGGACCGTGTGGCAAGGACCTCGATCAGGCAGCTCCGGAGCTCTGTGAGGTCCACCTTCCTCGGCGCGGTGACCTGAGGTGTCGGACTTGGGAACAGGAGAGACGGGGACATCAGGGAAAGGTGGAGCCGGCCCGGAGGTGGCCAGGCCAGGCAATCATGTCCTTGACCCAAGAGAGACCCGCCTCCAGGGACTCTTGGTGCAGGTCCCCAGGGTTGGGCAGAAACCTGGGGACAAGACGCAGAGAGGTGCCCGGCCAGCTCCACGGGAGGGAAAGGGGTCCTGCGGGGTCAGGGAGGAGGAGCTGACCGCAGCTGCCCCTGGCCACGACCTGGTTATTCTCGGTCCCAGCCCCACGGGCTGCGGCTGGAGCAGGATTCGAACCGGCCTCCCCTCTGCAGCCCCCCGGGGGGGGGGGTCCCCAGCCAGCTGCCCGCAGGCCCCCCAGGCCTCCCAGCCACAGACAGCCCGCCCCGCGGCCACCCGCCTCCTTGCGGGAAGCACCTGGGTGGCGGGGAGGCCGGAGGCGGAGGCCGGAGGATTAGCGCGTCCGTCAGGCGGCGGCGTCTGCGGCTGTGGGCAGGGTGGCCAGCTTGGCTGGGCCAGTGTTCCCTAAGCCCCTGTGAAGTGGGAGCCGCCGGGGGGTTTGGGGACACTCGCAGGAGCCCCTTCATGGTGTTTGTGCAGCTTGAGACGAGGCTCGGGAGTCGGAGGCCACCCCAGAGAGACCCAGGCGGGAGGCCACTGTAGGGAAGGGGCCGAGAGGCCAGGTCAGCAGGGTGGTCGGCCGTGACCGGGTGGCATGGCTCCTGGGGAGCAGCGGGGGTCTGTCCCCAGCCACGTGGGACTGACAGGTGCGTGGGACCCCTGGAGGGCCGGGCCTTAACAGGGGCGTGACCTCTAAGGAGGGCCGCTTGGCACTCGGGGTGGGGGCTCCGGGCTGGGGACATCAAGGAGGTGCCCACAGGTGACCCCGACTGCCCAGCGGGGCCCAGCCAGGTCCTGACTCCCGACAGAGGCCTGTGTCCCCACCCTCGGGCCAGAGGACACCCAGACGCAGGGGACGTGGCTCTGAGCAGGGCTGCAGGGGACACGTGGCTCCTCCCAGCAGCGGGAGGCCAGCGCCGGGTCCACTCGCGCAAGGTGGGCTTTGGCCCCACTGCGCCGGGCTCTGCGGTGGCCTCCGCTCTGTGGTGGCCTCCGCTCTGGGGCGGCCTCTGCTCTGGGGTGGCCTCCGCTCTGGGCGGAGCGGCGGGGCTCGGCCAGCGCTTCCCGAGGAGCCGTGGGCAGCAGCAGCAGCGGCTGGAATGCTCCGGGCTCGTAAAGGGTCCCAGCGGCCCGTAAAACGCCCTTTACGAGGCCGCGTCCACTTAGCCAGGGTTTGCCCAGAACCGCGGGGCCCCAGCGGCCGCGCGAGCCAGCCCGAGGCCGTGGGCCGTGAGCCGACCTGGGCACGGCCACCCCAGGCTGCGCCGCAGACCACGACCCTCACCGGGCTGGCGGAGGACAGGACGAGGCCAGGCCCGGTCAGCGGAGAAAGGCCAGCGCGGAGGGATCGGGCCGTCTCCGTGCGCGCACGTGGCCCCCCCAGGAGCTGCCCGCGCCGGTCAGGACCGCGATGACCAAGAGACACCCAGAAGATGCGGTGTTGGAGGACACGTGCAGAGGTGGCAGTCCCGCGTGCAAACTGGGCACGGGGAGTGGGCAGTCTCTGGGAGAGCGAGGAGGAAGTCCACTGGCCACCTAGCAATTCCCTCCTGGGACTCCTCTGCAGAGAATCGAAGCCAACAGATGTCCATGTTTGCAGCAGCCTCATGGACGGCAGCTAAGTGGGCAGTCAACTGAATGTCCATCCGAGGGCACCCGGACCAGCAGAGTCCCTCCGGCCACCGAGGGGAATATTACACGGCCATGAAAAGGACTGCCGCTCTGACACCTGCAGATGGGCCTCGAAGCGTGGTGCTGGGTGGGACAACCCAGGCACCGACGACCCCACCCCACGGTGCAGGCTTCCCTAGAGCCTCGGCCCACGCCGTCCTGGAGGGAAGCAGTGGGGAGGGCCCGGCCACCTTTCCGTTTTGCAAAATGAGAAATGTCCCCCCAGATGGACGGTGCGGGCTCCTTCCTCTGGGCGGGAAAGATCTGAGCCTTTGGATTCTCTCCAGCCGCGTTCAGTAGGTGGCTGATGGGTCTCGACAGGATGGTTTGTGGCATCTGGCGTCTGCCCTGGAATCTAACGAGGGACCTGGAGCTCGTCTTCATTAACCGGTTTTGAAGTCCGTGCCTCCAGCCGCCGGGTGGTTCCTACCGCCCGCGGCGTGTGATTGGTGGGAACCTGATTGTCACCTGGAATGAACCCGAGCTGACAGCCCGGAGGCTGGCCCAGGCTCTGAGAGGCATGCACAGAGCCAGGGAGGCGTGTGCCAAGAAAGTTCACGTCCTACTGGGTCCAGAACGCAGGGCAGGGGGAGGACGGGGACGCAAACCCAGGCGCCATCGCTGTGTGTTGGAGTACCCGAGTCGGTCTCTGGATGTCCCCTTACCAGGCGCACCAGGTACCTGGCACTCACCTCTGTATGGCCGGAGACCCCAAAGCACTGTCAACCGCAGCCCACCTGGGTGGAGTAGGGCACACCTGCCATCCCAGCTGCCTGGGAGGCTGAGGCAGGAGGATCACAAGTTGGAGGCCAGCCTCAGCAACTTAGTGAGGCCCCAAGTAACTCCCAATTTCACTGTGGACCTATTCGCCAAGGAGTGGAAGCACCCATCAGAGGATGAGTGAACCATGTGGAGATGTAGGTATCATGTATCAAACACACCAACACACACACGTCTACTTCTCTCTACATAGACCCACACAGATGATTTACAGCGGAATACTATTCAGCCATGAAAAAGGGTGGAGTCTTGTCATTTGCAGCATCATCGATGAACGGCAGAACATGAATTGACAGAGCCAGGCACAGGATGACCGGTTCCACCTAAGCCCCTCAACCCTGGCCTCCTAAGGGCACTGGTCACTTAGCTTTCTAGCAGGGTCCTCCGGAGCTAACTTGTGCGGCTTGACTGGTTCCCTTTTTCCTGGGTATTTCCTGTGGCCCTAAGCAGCTCAGCAAGACGTCCTTTGTCCTGGGCAGAGGACACTGACCCTAACCTTTTTTTTCTTTTTTTTTTTTTTTGCTGTATTTTCCTGCGGTGCTGGGAATTAAACCGAGGACCACAGGCCACTAGGCCAGCACTCTGTCACTGAGCCACCCGCGGCCAGAGCTCCTTCATTGGCAAACGGTGCAGCACCTGGGGACGACAGGGCCACCCCTGGGTGTCCTGGGGCCCGGAAAGCCGAGGGTGCTCACGCCGTGTTCCTAAAATGACCCACAGTGGGCAGAATCCCGCTGCGCATCCTCGCACTGGGGTCAGCGACCCGCTGCAGGAGTGGCGTGGACACTTCGTGGACGCTTTGTCAAGGTCGCTGCGCTGTTGAGGGACCAGGAGATTCATAGGCTGCTGGGTGGTGGGGGGGGGGTGCCGAACTCTCCCACGCCCGGGTTCGGGTGCGCGCGGGTGTAGACGCCGCCCTCGCCCCAGGCTGACCGCGATGTGCACTTGGTCCAGCCTGAAAATGCAGAGCGGGATCCGCAGGCTGCGTGGCCACAGCGGGGCGGGGCCCAGGTGACGCCGACCCCGGATCACATCGGTGCCAGGGCCCTTGTCCCCAAGACACGCGAGGGTCCGGGGTGGTGCCCGCGCCCGCGTCCAGCCGCACTGGGGGCTGAGGCCGGAGGAGGCTGCGGGCAGCCGGGGCCCAGGCGAGGACCCTGCCTCGGGCAACGCAAGGGCGCGGGGGTCGCCCAGGGGTCCTCCCGGGGGCCTGGCCAGCCCTGGCCTCGGGTTTCGGAATCTCAACATGTCCCCTGCAGACCCCCCCCATCTGCGCGGGGCTTGGCACGTCGCGGACTGCCCCGCGGTTTGTTAGGGCTGGTTCCCGGGCAACGGCGACAGCTGGCGCAGGACGCCTGGCCCCGGCTGACCCGGCTATTAATACCCGCGTCGCCGGGCAACGGCGCCAACAGCCCGCAGCTGCCGCGCACCGAGGACAGGGGGCCGCAGAGGAGCCCGGAAAGGACGCGGCGGAGCGCGCGGTCCCCCTCCGGACCCCTCCCCCGGGGCCCCTCCCTCCAGCCCCCTCCCTCCGGGTCCCCTCCCCGGGTCCCTCCCTCCGGGTCCACCCCTGCGCCCCCAGCCCCGTCGCAGCTGGCCGCGCGGCCCCAGGGCACAGCCCCGACCCCAAGCCGCCAGCCCGAGTCCCCTCCCGGACCCAGAGCTAATTTGGGGGTGGGACATTCCCGGGGGCTGAGGTCAGGCTGGCTTGGGGACAGGTCTCTGTCACCGGGCCTGGCTGGCTGCGGCTGGGACCCAAGGGCGTGGCGTGGGTGGAGCCCGAGCTCGGGGCTGGCCCCGCCTCCTGTCCGCCCAGGCTGGCTCTGGCTCGGGGACCTGGCCACCGGGGAGGGGGACGCATCTCAGGTCGAGGGGACCGCGGTGGGAGCCCTGGGTCCCCAGCCCTGTACCCAGCCTCTCCAGCCCCGCCTCGGCCCCCGGCCTCGCTAGCCCCCGCCCTCCGGCCTCCCGGCCTCCTCCGCCGCCTGGGCCTCTGAACCCGCCCCGGTCTAAATCGGGCCCCTGCGCTTCAGCCGTCCCCGCTGGCCTCCGGGAGGCGAGGTCGCCTGCGCCAGGTGAGGGCCCTGGCCCTGCTGCTGGCCGCCAGCCTCGCGGCCGTTTTTAGCCCGCTAAGCCCGGGCCTCGGCTGCTCTGGGATTCCTGGGGCCGGGCCTGGGGGGCCGCGTCCGCAGCTGTGCCCGGGGGCCGGGGGGCCGCCCCATTGCTGTTTCCGCCCAGCGGGCCGCAGGCTGCCCTCGCTGGGTCCTCCTGTAGGTGGCAGGGCACCTGGTCGGCGATGGCCCTGAGCGTGCTCCCCTCTTCCTCCCCAGTCCTCTCTGCTGACCAGCCTCTCTCCCTCCAGGTCACCAACAGAGGGGCCACATTACGCACGCGATAACGCAGTCCCGCTCCTACTACAAGGCAGCCCTGTGGGCCCTGTAGGCCAGTCAGCCCCGAGAGGCCTCCACCCCCCAGCAAATCAGGGGCTCTGCACCCCAAGGGCACCCCAAGTCCATGCACATCTGACCCACTCCACCATCTCCCAGGGTCCAGCTGCCACCTCCTGGGCTCCCCACCCCCAGCTCCCAGGACCGTCCTCTCTCCCAGGTACCGTCCCGCCCAGCTGCACACTCCCAATCCTCTCCTGGTGCTGAGAGGCAGAGACCAGGGCAAAACTTGGTCCACATCGTGGAGTAGTACACAGCCATGAAAAGGAGTGACATTCTGACACTGGCCACAGGGTGGACAGACCCCGAGGACCTGCAGGTGCTCAGTAAGAGAATCACACGTAAAGGTCACCACCGGGTGTGAATCGGTCCATTCAGAAGGTCCACAACAGGAAACTCAGAGACAGGATGTGGGTCAGGGTCGCCAGGGGCCGGGCAGCAGAGCCGGGTGTGGGTGCTACCTAAGGTACCAGGTGCAGGGAACGTTCTGGGACTTGACACAGGTGGCAGTTGTGCCACACGGTGAGTGTGCTAGACACCACCCTGCCACACACTTCAAAGCCTGATTTAGGTCTCTTTGTTCCTGACTGCCCAGCACCCCACCTGGTGGCCCCGCCCGTCATCTCCTCAGCTTGGGAGGCTGAGGCAGGAGGATCCCAGTGGGAGGCCAGCCTCAGCCACCTGGCCAGACCCTCAGCAACTTAGCAAGAGCTTGTCTCACAATGAAAAGTAAAACGGGGCCTGGGGACGGGGCCCAGTGAGAGCACCCTGGAGTCCATCCCCGGCACCAACAAGGCCACCGCCTCACCTGTTTCCTAGGTGACCCACGCAGCTCCTTCCCCGCTGGTGTGTGTCCCATCTACGAAGCTCCCCGCCCTCCCTGCCCTCCCGAGGCGCCTCCTCCTTGCCTCTGAGGCTCTGGACGCTCCCTGTGCAGGGCCGTCCACCCTGCCTCTGGCTCCCACTGGCCGGGTCCTGGGGTGCTGGAAAGGTCCTGGACCCCGGCCCAGTGGGGGCCACCGGGTTCCTTGAAGACCAGGAATCTCGCCCTGTCCCTGGCGGAGGATCCCCGGACACCGGTGTCCCACAGGGCAGGGCCGGGTGGGCGCCCCCCGGGTGCCATCAACCTCTTCCTGGACCCCGGGAGCCCTCCCTCAGCTGCTCTGCGGAGCTGGGCGCCCGGGTCAAGGGAGGAAGCAGCTGTGCGCGTGGGGAATTCCGGGCAGCTGGATGCAGCGGGGGACCTCGGAGAATGCCCGGCTCTCGGAAGCAGCCGGCAGGTCCAGAGGTCTGGGATGCCACTCAGGGTCCCGTCACCAGCACCCGGGGTGCAGGGGACTTGGGGGTCGGCCACCTCCAGGCCCAGTGGGGAGACAGACGCAGATGTGCAGAAAATCAATCCCCGGGGACGCCCTCGTCCCCCGGTCCCCGCCCTCATGTCCCCGGGGAGGCTGGCTGGGCTCTGTGCTGGGGCGGGAGGCTCCAAGGAGAGAGGGACGCGGTGTCACCAGGCCTGCAATCCCTGACCCCCGCCACCTCCTGCAGCCGCCCTCCAACAGCCCCGGGCAGGCACGTCCAGGGACGGCCACCCAGAGCCGGGGCCTCTGCACACCCACGTGGGACATCGGCGGAGCCCTCGACCCCGGGCTCTGGTCCTGTGTCCTCCAGGGCCCTCCCTGAGCACCCCGTCCCTGGCACCTGGCCTCACTCCTGCTGCCCGGAGCCCTGCTCTCTGTCCCTGTCACCTGACTCTGTGCACCTGCCTATTGTCACCTACCTCCTGTCCTACGTCCCCCCACCTCCTGCCACTGTCCCCCTACATCTCTGTTCCATGGGTCCATTGCCACCAAGCCATCTGTCACCCATGCTCCCAGCCCTTTGGCATGTGTCAACCTACCTGTCCTCTGTCTGCCTGAGTCTGTCCGTCCTCCGTGGAGCTGAGTGGTCTACCTGTCCATCAGGGATCTGTCTGTCCATCATCTGGGTCTTCATCTGCCTGCGCTCCATCACCCATCCCTCTGTCCATCGTCCATCTGTCCATCATCCATCTGTCCATCACCCACCCACCCATCCATCCATCATCCACCCCTCTGTCCATCACCCACCCATCTGTCTGTCATCCATCCATCTGTCCATCATCCATCCGTCCATCACCTGTCCTATCCCACAGGCCCCCTTCCTGGTCCGAGAGTGGCCCTCGGGGTCTCTGCTGCCCACCCCTGGTGCCTTCCCAGAGGGGACAGACCCTGTTTGGGGGTGACGTGGGGCGTGGGTGCTGCGTGGGGAGGACTCATGAGCTAGTGACCCCGACTTCATGCTGCCCGGTCCCTGTCCCCAGCCAACGTCGACCTCACAGGAAGTGCATGGACCGTGCAGGGCCTGAGGCTCCGAGATGACCCTCCCGACCGTGGATGGGCTGGGGACGAGGGGCTCCCGCTGAAGGCTCAGGGGCCACCGCGTCTCCCCAGGCTGGGTGGTCCCCAGGACGCCCACCAGGCCCACGATGCCCCTCTGGTGGCCCTGCAGAGCACCCGCAGCCCGCGCCCCGCGGACGACCCCGGGCACCTCCTGCGCAGCCGCTAGGCCCCAGAGCTGACCGCGTTCCTGGGATTCTGCAGGGGGGCGTCTGGGCTCAGGCCCCGGGGGCTGCGGCTTCCTGACCGTCCGGCTCCCAGCAGGGACAGGAGCCAGGCCCCAAATACCAGCCCTGAGCCCGCAGCTGCTCGCCCCTGGACATTCCTTCCTCTCGGCCTCCAGGGACCACAGCCGCTGGGCCAGCAGGCCGCCCGCCCCAGGGCCTCCTGGTGCAGAGTCAGAGGGGTGCTTAGTGGGGTGCACTCAATGGGTGCAGAGTCAGAGGGTGCACAGTCAGTGGGGTGCTTAGTGGGGTGCTTAGTGGGGTGCACTCAGTGGGCACACAGTGGGGTGCTTAGTGGGGTGCACTCAGTGGGTGCAGAGTCAGTGGGGTGCTTAGTGGGGTGCACTCAGTAGGTGTAGAGTCAGTGAGGTGCTTAGTGGGGTGCACTCAGTGGGCGCACAGTCAGTGGGGTGCTTAGTGGGGTGCACTCAGTGGGTGCAGAGTCAGTGGGTGCAGAGTCAGTGGGGTGCACTCAGTGGGTGCAGAGTCAGTGGGGTGCTTAGTGGGGTGCACTCAGTGGGTGCACAGTCAGTGGGGTGCTTAGTGGGGTGCACAGTCAGTGGGTGCAGAGTCAGTGGGTGCAGAGTCAGTGAGTGCACAGTCAGTGGGGTGCTTAGTGTGTGCACTCAGTGGGTGCACAGTCAGTGGGTGCACAGTCAGTGGGTGCAGAGTCAGTGGGGTGCTTAGTGGGGTGCACTCAGTGGGTGCAGAGTCAGTGAGCACACAGTGGGTG
Source organism: Urocitellus parryii (assembly GCF_045843805.1). Lineage (NCBI taxonomy): Eukaryota > Metazoa > Chordata > Mammalia > Rodentia > Sciuridae > Urocitellus > Urocitellus parryii. Next base: position 50,377 of record NW_027552757.1, on the reverse strand, counting down.
CAGAGTCAGTGGGTGCAGAGTCACTGGTGCTTAGTGGGTGCACTCAGTGGGTGCAGAGTCAGTGAGGTGCTTAGTTGGGTGCACTCAGTAGGTGTAGAGTCAGTGAGGTGCTTAGTGGGGTGCACTCAGTGGGTGCACAGTCAGTGGGGTGCTTAGTGGGGTGCACTCAGTAGGTATAGAGTCAGTGAGGTGCTTAGTGGGGTGCACTCAGTGGGTGCACAGTCAGTGGGTGCCCTCAGTGGATGCAGAGTCAGTGGGGTGCTTAGTGGGGTGCACAGTCGGTGGGTGCAGTCAGTGGGGTGCTTAGTGGGGTGCACAGTCGGTGGGTGCAGTCAGTGGGGTGCTTAGTGGGGTGCACAGTCGGTGGGTGCAGTCAGTGGGGTGCTTAGTGGGGTGCACAGTCAGTGGGTGCACAGTCAGTGGGTGCACAGTCAGTGGGGTGCTTAGTGGGGTGCACTCAGTGGGTGCACAGTCAGTGGGGTGCTTAGTGGGGTGCACCGTCACTGGGGTGCACGACTCTCGGCCACGGTGCCAGCTGGAAGCCTGGGGAGACCCAGCCCCCTGTGCACCTCAGGAGCCTGTGACCGACCCCTCTGCTCACCCCACGTCAGGTGCCCTCTGGCACGGACCCCAGACCTGCCCCACCCCCTTACACCCCCCCCCACCCGCCCCACCCCTCGCCCGTCTTTCCTGGTTCATTCTTGAAAACAGACCTCACCGTCCACCCGTTTACGGTACAGCTGGGAAGCCCGGGGTCACTCAGGGTGGGAGGCCATCGGGTCCATCCAGAGCACTGTGAACCCCGCAGAAGAGGCCCTCCCCCACCCCTACCTCCTTGTGCCTCCCAGGACTAAGGAGGTGTCCTTCTGCTTTCTGCCCCCTGGGTGCCTGTCCTGCACATGTCCTGGCCAGGTGGGTTGCTGTCGCTGAGCACCCTGCCTTGACGGTCAGTCATGGTGGAGCCGCTGTTCCTTTTCATGGCCAAGTAATATTCCACTTTGCAGATGGACCCCACTCTATCCTTTCCCCAGTTCAGAGGCATCGTGGGTATTTCTGCTTCAGGGGCATCGTGAACGTGGCTCTGTGCACACTCACCCCGTGTGTGGCCCCAACTGCCCACCCTGGGCCACTCCTCTCTTGCTCTGTGAGACGGTCCCCTGAAGCATGGCAGAGTGAATTCTCAGGGAGACTCACTGCCACACCTAGGGCTCAGCACCCTGGGTCCCCTGAAGGGACTTCAGTTTTGGCCCCATGAACGGGGCCAGTGGACACCCTAAGACATGGGGTGCACGGTGCCTGGGAGACCCAGGGGTCCACCTCCGGCCGGGGTCACTGCCCCTGCAGGGTCCACCGACTGGGGATCCTCTGTTCGGTCCACACCTGCAGCCAGCACCACGGTGCTCCTTTCTTGCCGTGTCCCTAGGAATCCCTGGGCCCTCCTGCAGGAGCCACAGGCCCGGGACGCCTGGACAGCCCGCCTGCTGTGTTCCGGCCGGGCTCGGCCTGTGTCCAGGGCCATTTCCCCACCGGCTATTTTGAGCCTGAGGATGTGGCTATTTAAAGCTCGGTGGGTCTGAGCCTTCCACCCCGGCTCTCAACACAGCTGTGGGCCGCCTCCTGGGGCCCCCTCTGCAGCTCGGGGACACACGGGGGCCCGCGGCTCACATCAGGCTGGACAGGGCCCGCGTAGAGTTGGCTCAGACCCCGCTGTCCCCTCTGAGCCTGCTGGGGAGGCCCAGGCAGGAGGCTCGGAGTCGGAGGCCAGCCTCGGCCACTCAGCGAGGCCCTGAGCAACGCAGGGAGACCCTGTCTCAAAATAAGAAATAAAAGGGGGCTGTGGGTGTGGCTCAGTGGGACCTGGAGATGTCTGACCACTCCATGACCCTCTGGCTGAGAACCGGTGAAACCAATAGAGGGCCACTTGCATGTTCTGCCGACGTCACCTCGGTACAAAATCTGGAAAGGGGACTTTCAGTCAGAGCCTCAGAGGTTGTCCGGCGGCATCGCTGTGCTCTGAAGAATCTGCCGAGGACACTCTGGCCCACGGAGCCGTGCTGAGGGATGACACACAAAATCATGTTCACAATGAGCCCTTTGGTGGGCCGTGTTTAATCAGAGATGGCAAACGGGAATCATGGCCATTTACAGTGTGAACTGAAGACAGAAGGTGCCCCTTGAACACGCATTTAAAATGCAGCCAGCCGTCGGCATCTGCGGGCTCTGGATCCGAAGATTCAGCCGAGCTGGGGTCCGAAATACTCAGGGAAGTGAGGTCGCCTTGGTATTGGACAGGTATAGATTTCTGCCTTCTCCTTACGGCCTCAACGACACGATGTGACACTCTGCACAGAACATTTACCTGGCGTCGGGTCTCACAGGTCAGGCGGCCGCCATTCAAAGCGCACAGTCAAGCACCACACCATTTATGGCAGGGGATGGAGCTCCCGTGGATTGTACCCAATGTGTGGTGCGCATGGGGGGCTCGTGGTGAATTCTTCCCAATGTGCCTTAGGGTGATACTCAGGGGGACAGAAGGCAGCCACCTGGACAGGGTCTGCTTCTGCCAGGCTTGGAGCTGCTAGTTTTAACGCACACTCGCAGACCTCGGATTTGTGGCCCAGCTCGTGCGCTGCAGGCTGCCGGGGCCTGCACCGGGACCTCATCTGCGGGGACGCGGCTGGCCCCAGCTGCCCTCATCTGCGGGGACGCGTTTTAATTCTGCGCGGCCTCCCAAGGATTCATCTTCCCGGCTCCCATCCTCGCTGGGCAGGCGGGCGCTCATGAGGTCGGGCAGCTTCTCGGGGTTCTGACGAGGCGACGATCCATATTCCTCCACTCACCGTGGCACCCCCCTGCCCCTTGGCCCTGGTAGCGATTCCATTTCACGTTCCCGCGCATTAATTCTTAATTCCTGGCCACATTTCCCTCCCCCCAACGACGGAGACGTTATTGGAAAGGTAATAAGAGAAAGCCCGGGTCCCGCGCCGCGAGTGCGCTCCGGCCCCTTCGCACAAGATCATGGAGACTTCATTATTTCCTTCAATAGCGGCGCGCACTCCGCCTTTTGATTACGCATTTCCATACGCCATCCATCACCCCGGCCGGAGCAAGACGCTGAATATTCAGATTAAATTGGAACTTTTTCCCTATGAATAAGGAATCTGATTCTATTCTGTAATATACACTGTCTCCGGGGAGAGGAAATTGAGTTGAAGGTTGCTGAAGGCAAGTGAGAAAATTGTATTATCCAAATACAAAATTCTTTTGCTCATCATCAAAACCTGAACCACAGCCGTGGGGGACGAAAGGGTCAGGAGAGAATTCAATTAGAGATGAAAATGGAAAAAAAAAGGGGGGGGGGGCCTTTCCAACTTACCTTTTATGTTTCCAAACAAGTGGCGCGAGGTGCGCACGGAGGAAGCGGATGCGTCAAGGTCCTGCGGGGAGAATCAGGCCGCGGGGATGACTCGACCCCCCACCCCTCCCCACCCGGCGCTGCTCCGGGGGCGCAGGAACCCCTCACAGGCCCGCAGGACCCCCCCCCCAGGACGCACAGGGTGGTCCTGCGGCTCTGGGACCAGGTGCCAGACACCCAGGGGCTAAAACCACAGGAGTCCAGCTCCCCAGCCCTGGAGGGCGGAGGCTGGACCCGGTCCCCGGCTGAGCTCCCTCCAGGGCTCCAGGGGGCTCCTCCTGCCTCTCCAGCTCCTGGGCTCCAGGTGGCCCTGGGCGGGTGGCCCCTCACTGCAGTCTCTGCCTCCGTCCCCACGGGGCTCCTCCTCTGGGTCTGTGTCCCCTCCTCTGTCTCTGGGGAGGACACGGCCATGGCCTGAGGGCCCCCTGACCCAGGAGGAGCCCATCTCAGGGCCTTCACTGACGACCTCTGCAGAGACCCTGTTTCCAAATAACCCCCCACAGTTCTGGGGTTGGGTAGGACATGCCTCTCGGGGCACCCAAGCGCCTGGGCTGGAGAGGGGCCAGGACACTAACGTACAGGAAACTGGCTTGTGGCGAGCTACACTGAGTGTTCACGACTTCGCTGCCAAACTGTCAACTCTCTTCGATGTCCTGGTTTCCTCATGTCCCAGTGAACCAGCCCCACCTCACCAGACGGTCCTAAGCCCTTCCTGGGAAATCCCATGCAAAACATGCCCAGCCCTGGGGGGCAGGATGGGAACCACTCTGGAACCTCATTGTCCACTGGGCAGCGAAGAACGTCGCGGAGCGCTCTGTGCGCCCCCAAGACGGGAGCCGGACCCTCACGCGCTCCAGGTGCCGACCGAGGAGAACGCAGAACCTGAACGCTCTGTGCGCCCCCAAGACGGGAGCCGGACCCTCACGCGCTCCAGGTGCCGACCGAGGAGAACGCAGAACCTGAACGCTCTGTGCGCCCCCAAGACGGGAGCCGGACCCTCACGCGCTCCAGGTGCCGACCGAGGAGAACGCAGAACCTGAACGCTCTGTGCGCCCCCAAGACGGGAGCCGGACCCTCACGCGCTCCAGGTGCCGACCGAGGAGAACGCAGACTCGGAGCGCTCTGTGCGCCCCCAAGACGGGAGCCACCTTGAGCACCCAATACGGAAAACGGACCCTCACGCGCTCCAGACGCGGGTTTGCCTGGGGGTCCCTCTGATGGAGGCTGGCCACCCTTCTGGTCCAGCGCCTTTCCAGCTGACCGTGGCGCCCCTTCTTCCTAAACCGTGCACAGGGGCTTTCCAGGGGCTCCTCGCCGCTCTCCTGCACAGCCGCCTCCCTCTTGGTGGAAGTGAAATTCACTGTAGGTGAGGTCCACCACTGGTGGGAGCTCCCGGCCTTCAGTTTCCTCTCCAGGTTGTGACCACCACCTCGGCCTTGTTCCATTCCCTGCCCAGCCCTGGCACTGACCCATCTGTTTTCTGTCCGCGGTCATTGGCTCCTTGTGGACATTTGGTATCAACAGGGCAGCATAGTTGGTGCCCAGACACTGGACCTCGAAGTGATGGCCCAAATTGTGCCCAAGGGCTAAAGGACAGAGGAGGAGGGGGTCCCTCCAGATGGACGGCCTCAACACAGACTCGGTAAACTCGAGCGAGAAGCAGCCTTCCTGTTCCCGAGGGACGGTGGTCACCAACGTGCACCAGCCTCTCCCACCACCGAGGCCACACGTGGGCCCTGCTGTGGGCTGACCATGCCCCCACTGGCCCCAGGACCTTGGGATGTGCTGTGTGTGGAGGCAGGTATGTGGCCCCTGGGTGGCCCTGACCCAGCAGGACTGGGGTCCCTGTAAGAGGAGGAGATGAGGACACAGACGCACACAGAGGGACGGCCCTGTGTGGACACAGGAGAAGACGGCATCTGTGAGCCCAGGAGAGAGAGAGAGAGGCCTCAGGAGGAGCCAGCCCTGCCCACCCTGGACGGTGGACCTCCAGCCTCCGGGACAGGGAGATAGACCTCTGCTGATCTAACCACCCAGGCTGGGGGCTTTGCAGCCAGATACACAAGCAAACACAAGGAAGGCCTTTCTGGGTGACTAAATCAAGGGTCTTGAGATGGGGACATTACTCTGGGTCATCTGAAAGGCATTAAAATCATGTGGTCACTGTGCCCCCACACTGTGGCCGGGAGCTGGTCAGGTGGTGACCGTTCCTGTCGCTGTAACACATCCTGGGATGACAGACTGAGAACAAGGAACAGAGCTGAGCAATTCTTCACCTCGTGGCTGGCAGTGGAGAGCCAGAGGAAGAGCCTGGGGTCCCAGGATCCCCTTCCAGGCCACACCCCCAAAGACCTAACTTGCTCTCACCAGGCCCCGCCTCTTAAAGGCTACACCACCTCTCAGCAGCACCAAGCCGGGAGCCAGGCCTTCATCACGTGGGGCTTTGGGGACATCCAGAGCCAATCTCTCAGGCTTGTGGCACGTGCTCACATGCCGGCTGGGCACCAGCTTTCCTCTCTGCAGCTCAGCCCGTAAAAAATTGAGACGGCAGAGCTTCTCACAGCAAGACGGTCCCCGAGATAGCAGAAGCAGCACCAAACCACGAGTCAGGGTGAGGGGTGCAGCCTTCCACTTGTCACAGGAAGGTCCCCTCTGCCTGACCCACACCCTGGGGCTCCCGAGTTCCCCCTGGGAGTTGGAATCAAGAAAGAAGCTGCATGTGGTGGCACAAGCCTGTAATCCCAGCAGCTTGGAGGCTGAGGCAGGAGGACAGCAAGTTGGAGGCCAGCCTGAATAACTTATCGAGGCCCTAAGCAAGTGAGCGAGACCCTGTCTCTAAGTAAAAAATAAAAAGGGCTGGGGTGCGGCTCTGTGGTTATGCACCCCTGGACCCCATCCCTGTTAAAAAACAAAGCAAGAGGACGCCAGAGTGCTCTGGTAAAGGCCGATCAAAATGGAGCAGAACCCGGGCCTGGGCCCGTGCCACTGTATCCAATGTCTCCTTGGTGACAGAAGAGAAGGGAACTCTGGAGCCCGTCCCAGGTCCCACCTGGGCGTCTGGGATTCTCAGCCCTCCTTGGCTGATGGTGGCCGGGTCTTTGGATGTGCCATGTCCCCAGCAGCCTGACCCCCTCCCTCGGAGCCACCCGGCAGTGCCACAGAAAAGCTAGCAAATGCACTTGTTTAAGACGTTTAGCGAGGGACCTTTTATAGGTTTGCAAAGCAAACCAAACGCCGGGAGGAAGCACGTCACATTAAAGGAGAGCAAAGGACGAGGGACGGCAAGCCACGCTGCGGTGGCATAGACTGGGTGGCACTTTCCCCTCCAGCTGCAGGACCCATACCTCTGGGGCTCAGGGCCACCCAGGGCCAGGTCACCCAGGCTGGCCGGGTCTCAAGCAGCCTCCAGGGCCTGGGGTGGAGGTAAACAGGGCGCTTCCTGATCCACAAACAAACAGGGCGCTTCCTGAGCCACAGGCGCGGCCAGGGGGATTCTGCAAGCCCAGCAGCTGCAGGTGGGGCTGGGGACCCAGGGGCTCAGGGCTGAGGTGGCAGGGGGCGGGCCTCACCTGGAGGCCCCCACCATTAGAGCTTCATTGTGCCTGGAGCCCAGGAGGACCCCTCTTCTGCTGGGGACAGCTCTGCAGAGTCCAGGCCCCGCCCGCCCGCCTGCCCGGCTGCACAGCCCCTTCCTGCTCCCTGCCCAGGGCCTCCCCGAGGGGACCCCAGGCCCGCAGAGGCCTGAAGGCCCACTGTGTCTGCCCCGCGCCGGCCCTGCCCTGGCGTCTCCGCGGTGCCCACGTCTATAAATCCAGCTCTGCCGGCGCTCAAAGGAGCCCTTTCCCCCGAAACCACACCGATGAATCAAACGGCTCCTGTCAAGGCGCAGGGTGAAAAGCGCCCCTGTTCCCGGCGGCGCTGGGTCTGTGTCCCGGGGAGGACGCGGACCTGCCTGGGCGCACGCCCCGGGGAGCGGAGCGCACACAGCCTCAGCACCTCGCCTCCGCCTCAGCCTCCCTGCGAGACGCGCCCCGGGACGAGCGCGCCACGGTCCCACCCAGCAAGAAACCAGACCCAAGTGTGGGACCCCCGCCCTCAAAACAGACGGGCGCCTGGCTGCGGGCGAGCTCAGCTCCTGCAGGACCTGGCCGTCTCCCGGCGAAGCAGGCCCAGCCCGGGAAGCTCGCCTTGTGCATCACTTAGGTCTAGAGGGTGAGCTGGGCTGCGGTCAGCTCGGGCGCTGGGCCAGGCCCCGGGGGCACGCCCAGAAGACCCTGTCTGCTCCGGCGACCGGGCTCTTTTGTAACCCTCAAAGCACTTTATTGCCATCCTAGAGAGCCTGCGTGGAGAGGAGTCGCACTCCCCAGCCTGTCATTCTGCTTGATAAGTAAAACCAACCGAAACGCGGCCCTCGGTGTCCGAGGCTGCCCGCCTACTTGCAAAACCCGACCTAGGGCCCCACTCGCACTCCAGGAGCGCAGGCTCGCTCCCGCGATCGGCGGGCACGCACGGCGCAGGCTCGTCGGCTCCCGCGGCCACCCACTGCGCATGCCCGCTGCCGTTCTCCGCCCTCCCGCTCGCGCTCAGCGGTGCCTCTCGCTCGCTCCCCGCGGGCAGGCACTGCGCATGCTCGACCACTAGGCCTTCTGAATCTGGTCTTCTGCGGTCTGCTCCGCGCAGGCTCGATCCAGGAGCCTGCCCCGCCTACTCCGGCGGGCACGCGCCGCGCATGCTCACACCACTACACCTCCGGAGGCGGCGCGTGCCGCCCCCCCCCTGAGCTCCCGGAAGGCAGAGCGGCCTCGGGCGGCACGGCCGCCGCCGCCCATTCCCTACCCCACTGCAGCCCCTGAGCCCGACCCAGCCCCGGCGGAGGCCGGGAGGGCGGCGAGGCCCGCCTCGCCGAGCGGCGGCGTCGCCGTGGTGATGACGTGTCCGCCGTGGTGACGTCGCGCGGCGCGGTGACGCGCGACGCGGCGCCCGTGTGGGGGAGCGCGGCGGGCGCGCCCGTTTTGAAGCTGCGCTGAGCGGCGCGGGCGTCGCCGGGGCCCGGGCCGCCGCCCCTGCCCGCCGCGCGACGCCCGCCAGGCCCGGGCCGCCCGCTCGCGGCCGCCGCGCCCCCGCCTCGGCCCGCGGCCCCGGGCGGCAGAGCCCCGGGAGGCCGGGGCGGCCCGGGCCGCGCCCACCATGCCGCCGGGCAAGGTGCTGCAGCCGGTGCTGAAGATGAAGGTGGACGAGCTGTTCCTGTGCTGGCTCAGCGAGGCCAGCACGCAGCGCATGCTGCAGGACGGCCTGCACCGCATCAAGGCGCCCGGCCCCGCCGCGCTGGCCGCCGGCGACGCGGGCCCGCCCGAAGCCTGGCCGCCCGCCTGCAGGCCCGGCGCGCCCGAGCCCCCGGGGGCCGCCGCCGCCGCCGCGCCCGGGCCCGCGCCCGCGCTGCCCCTGGGAGCCGCCGCCAGCCCCCGGCACGGGCCGCACGCCCGCGTCGCCCGCAGGTCCTCGGGACCCAGAGCGGTAAGTCGCTCTCACCCCTCCGCCGCGCCGAGCCCCTGCACCCCGCCGCCAAGCCCCTGCACCCCGCCGCCGAGCCCCTGCACCCCGCCGCCGAGCCCCTGCACCCCGCCGCCGAGCCCCTGCACCCCGCCGCCGAGCCCCTGCACCCCGCGCCGAGCCCCTGCACCCCGCCGCCGAGCCCCTGCACCCCGCCGCCGAGCCCCTGCACCCCGCGCCGAGCCCCTACACCCCGCCCCCGAGCCCCTGCACCCCGCCGCCGAGCCCCTGCACCCCGCCGCCGAGCCCCTGCACCCCGCGCCGAGTCCCTGCACCCCGCGCCGAGTCCCTGCACCCCGCGCCGAGCCCCTGCACCCCGCCGCCGAGTCCCTGCACCCCGCCGCCGAGCCCCTGCACCCCGCCTCCGAGTGGCTGTCGTGACAGTTGCAGTCCCAGGGTGCATGCGCTTGGAGAGTTCGGCTCCCCAGGCTGGCAGCCCTTGTCCCCTTCCCAGAAGTCGTTTCCACCGGCTTCAGGAGTGAGCCAACGGTTCCTGCCCGAGTGTGTCTGGGGACCCGTGCCCGGTTCCGGGAACTCGACCCAGTGTGTGGCTTCTTCCTCTAAAGGCCCCTCCTGTCACTCAACACTGTATCAGTTTGACCGAGTGAACCGTGGCCCCCGGGCGGTACCGAGAAAGGTGGGGTTGGTGCGCCTTGCACCCCCAGCACCGTCCACCGAGCTCCTTTGACACACGGACGGACAGTGCTTCCACTTGGCAGTGCCCGGCGGCCCTGAGCACGTCAGGAAGGGATTGTCATGTGCCCCGTAGTCCCCTTCCCGGCCCAGAGGGTCTGCCCGCAGAGTCGGAGTGACGGCGTCATTTGCAGAAGAGAGCTTGTCATTTAAGGCACTGGTGGGGGTCTGCTGGGACCTTCTACAGCAAGTCGGACTGGGCAGTGAGTGAGAGCGGGCGCAGCCTTGGGGAGCACCTGCTTAGCCCCCGCCCACCCTGGGGTGTCTGCAAGGGGGCTGGTCTCGGCCTGCAGAACTCGCCGCCCAGGACAAGGCGCCTGGTTTGAGAGGGCGCAGAATGTCGGTGGTCTGCAGTGTCCTGGGGTCTGCTCACGTCCTGTTGTCTGCCTTGAGCTTGCCCTGGGGTGTGGAATCTGGGGGTGACTTCAGCTGAGCTTCTAGAAGGCAGCTGTCCCACTAGTGTCACCGTGCATGCCAGTGTGGGGCAGAGCCTGGGGGTCTCACGCCTACAGGAGGCACCGCACCCTGCTGAGGAGGGGTAGAGGGTCCGTGGGGAGGTGAGGGGTAGGGGGTCCGTGGGGAGGTGAGGGGTAGGGGGTCCCTCGGGAGGTGAGGGGTAGGGGGTCCCTCTGGAGGTGAGGGGTAGAGGGTCCGTGGGGAGGTGAGGGGTAGGGGGTCTGTGGGGAGGTGAGGGGTAGGGGGTCCCTCGGGAGGTGAGAGGTAGAGGGTCCGTGGGGAGGTGAGGGGTAGGGGGTCCGTGGGGAGGTGAGGGGTAGAGGGTCCGTGGGGAGGTGAGGGGTAGAAGGTCTGTGAGGAGGTGAGGGGTAGGGGGTCCGTGGGGAGGTGAGGGGTAGAGGGTCCGTGGGGAGGTGAGGGGTAGGGGGTCCGTGGGGAGGTGAGGGGTAGGGGGTCCGTGGGGAGGTGAGGGGTAGAGGGTCCCTCGGGAGGTGAGGGGTAGGGGGTCCCTCGGGAGGTGAGGGGTAGAGGGTCCGTGGGGAGGTGAGGGGTAGGGGGTCCCTCGGGAGGTGAGGGGTAGGGGGTCCCTCGGGAGGTGAGGGTCTGTGGGGCTCTGCTGGTCTTGGGTGTGGCTGTGGAGGTACCTGGGCTTTGGGGTCCAGGGTCAGGGCCACCTCCCCAGCACCATGGCTCAGGGTGGCCGCCTGGTCCCCAGGCCTCCCTGGTGGGTGCACCTGTCGGCCTCTGGGTGGCTGCTGGGTCCTCCCAGCTGAGGGCTCCCGTGCTGCCAGGGAGGTGGGAGGGTCTGCGTGCTGCTGCCCGAGCCTCGGGGTGGACCTGCAGTGGGGAGGGTCTCCGTGCTGCTGCCCGAGCCTCGGGGTGAACCTGTAGTGGGGAGGGTCTCCGTGCTGCTGCCCGAGCCTCGGGGTGGGCCTGCAGTGGGGAGGGTCTCCGTGCTGCCGCCCGCGCCTTGGGGTGGACCTGCAGTGGGTACCAGTACTGTGGTCACTTCCCCAGGTGGCCCCTGGCCTCACGTGCCGTCTGTGTGCCTGCGGGGGCCCTCACCGCCACGTGGGTGCCGAGGGCGCTCCCCAGTGCCCACTGGAACAGGGTGTCCCCGGCTCTGGCGCTGGTGCCCTTCCTGAGGCTGAGCGCCGGCCTGGTCCACCCCAGGTGTCTGGGTCAGCTCCCCTTTACCCCACGCTGCCCAGTGGCTGTGGTCTGCTGCTCAGGGCTGGGCTCCTCAGGGCGCGTCTCAGCAGCGTGCTGGGAGGGTCAGCGTGGGCTGGACGGCTCCTCGATGGTCGTGGTCCCAGAGGGCTGCCGGGCCCCAGGAGGGTGGGGCCCAGGAGCGGGCGCCTTCCCTGTCTCCCAGGCGCTGCCTCCAGCCCGCAGCGCACGTGCCCACAGCCCGGGCGGCCACTGCAGATGCTCCCCGAGGGCCTCTTGCCTGCCTGCCCCCCGGGCGATGGGCTACGCGTCCCTGCGCTGGTTTCTGCAAGTTATTTATTTATGGCAAATTGTGGAAATAAGTCTTGTACTGTCTGGCCAGCGTTTGGCCCAGTGTGGGGGGATTCTGGGGGTCAGCGGCCTGCGCCTGCGTTGGACAGCCACGCAGAGAGGCCAGGGCCTCAGGGGCCCCTTGGCCTGTGTGGTGGGTCCAGGGCCTCAGGGGCCCCCTGGCCTGTGTGGTGGGTCCAGGGCCACAGGGGCCCCCTGGCCTGTGTGGTGGGTCCAGGGCCTCAGGGATCCCTTGGCCTGAGGGATGGGTCCAGGGCTCCTGGGTCCCTTGGCCTGTGTGGTGGGTCCAGGGCTCCTGGGTCCCTTGGCCTGTGTGGTGGGTCCAGGGCCACAGGGGCCCCCTGGCCTGTGTGGTGGGTCCAGGGCCTCAGGGGCCCCCTGGCCTGTGTGGTGGGTCCAGGGTGCGTCAGGCCTCTCTCGGGCTGTCCCCTTTCCGCCCACCCCTGGTCCTCTACGTGTGCGTTTGTACCCGGGGCAGAAATTCACAGCTCAACCCCAAGAAAGGAGGCTGGTGTGGCTGAACCCGTGTCGCGTGGTGGCGTGGCTTAACCCGTGTCGCGTGGTGACAAAGCTGAGGTGTCACGTGGTGACAGGTGAGCGGGTGTCCTGTGGTGACGTGGCTGAGCGTGCCGCGTGGAGATGCCGAGCGGGTGGCTTCCGCTGCCCTCTGTGCACCCCTGCTCTGGTCGGCGTCCACCTCTGTGACGTGAAGGCCAGGTCAGCTGGAGAGGAGGACGAGTTTGCGTGGCGCTCGGGGCTCCAGAGGTCCGTCCACGGAGGGCCAGCTCCCTTCCCCAGGGCTGCGGTCAGGCAGGACATCGTGGCGGAGGGACGCAGCTCACGGGGTCATCAGGAAGCAGACTGCACTCTCCAGAGCCCACGGCCCAGTGACCCCTTCCTCCTGCCACACCCCGGCCTCCAGGTGCCACCCAGCTAGGGACCCCTGACTCATCGGGCCCTGGCTCTGGCCAGTCTGAACCTCCTCGCGTCTTTCCCGCGAGCTTTGGGCACACGTCCAAACCACGACAGCCCCTGTGGGAGGGTCAGAGGCGCTGGCTGCGGGAGCCCCACCAGCACTTAGTGACCACAGTTCACTGCCCAACCACCCCTCTGGGATGCGTCTGGGCTCTGGCTGGAGGAGTCTTCAGCAGGCTCCTTCGCATGTGTGGTCACCCAGATGGCCGGGCACAGCTGCCGTGGTCTCTGGTCACCGAGATGGCCGGGCACAGCTGCCGTGGTCTCTGGTCACCCAGATGGCCGGGCACAGCTGCCGTGGTCTCTGGTCACCGAGATGGCCGGGCACAGCTGCCGTGGTCTCTGGTCACCGAGATGGCCGGGCACAGCTGCCGTGGTCTCTGGTCACCCAGATGGCCGGGCACAGCTGCCGTGGTCTCTGGTCACCGAGGTGGCCGGGCACAGCTGCCGTGGTCTCTGGTCACCCAGATGGCCGGGCACAGCTGCCGTGGTCTCTGGTCACCGAGGTGGCCGGGCACAGCTGCCGTGGTCTCTGGTCACCGAGGTGGCCGGGCACAGCTGCCGTGGTCTCTGGTCACCGAGGTGGCCGGGCACAGCTGCCGTGGTCTCTGGTCACTGAGGTGGCCGGGCACAGCTGCCGTGGTCTCTGGTCACCGAGGTGGCCGGGCACAGCTGCCGTGGTCTCTGGTCACCGAGGTGGCCGGGCACAGCTGCCGTGGTCTCTGGTCCCCAGTGCGTGTCAGGGGCGTGAGGTTCAGAGCAGCAGAGGGGCCTCCCACGGTGGAGCCCCGCCCATACTGGCCTGCTCCGCACCACGCCCTGTGGCCCGGCCACCCCGGGCAGCGGCCACCCCTGGACAGGTCTCAGGGTGAGGCTGGGCACCCTGCAGAGGGTCGGGTGGTGCTGGCTGTGGTTTCCAGCACAGGGACAGCTCCTCAGGTTTGCAGGAAGCAGGTGCAGGTGGGCCTCACGCCCGTGGGGTGGCCCGTCCCCCAGGATGGCCAGAGCCCAGTGTGGGGTGACGGGCTGAGCCGTGCCACCCGCCTCCTGGGGCTGGTCAGCCCAGGCGCAGGGCTCCTCCCCCGGGGTCTGGCGCACCCAGGCCCAGGGTTGAGGCTCTGGGCGCTGCTGCAGCCTGGGTCCTCCAGCCAGGACGGGCAGAGGGTGGGGTCCCCAGTCCCCACGAGAGCTCGGGAAGGGTGGGGGTGGGGCAGTGGGGAAGGCGAAGGCCGCAAGGACCCTGGGCTGGGCAGGTGGAGCAGGGGACGGACGTGGAGGACCCGGGGTGGGCCGAGGAGCAGCGGGCAGGGGCGTGGAGGACCCTGGGTGGGCTGAGGAGCAGGGGACGGACGTGGAGGACCCCGGGTGGGCTGAGGAGCAGCGGGCAGGGGCGTGGAGGGCCCCGGGTGGGCCGAGGAGCAGTGGGCAGGGGCGTGGAGGACCCTGGGTGGGCCGAGGAGCAGCGGGCAGGGGCGTGCTTGGGCAGGAGATGTCGCCCTGCCCCTCTGCAGACCCAGCGCGGCCGGGAGACCTTGGCCCTCTGCTGACAGAGGGGTCCACGGGTGGGAAGGACAGGGACCGGGACGGGACGGGAAGCGAAGTCTGTGGACAGAGGGGAGGCAGGGGAGGGCAGAGCCAGGGCACCCCTGCCTGGACTCAGGCCACCGTCTTGCAGCCCGCTGTCCCTGGGGCCCGGGGCTGTCTCTGGTCAGAGGCCCGCCAGGGCTCTCGGGGCCTGAGGCTCGGGGCCCCTGGCTGGCTGTGGGGACGTTGCACTCGGGGTCCCCCGCTGGCACGTCCCCAGCCCTTGTGGATTTTTTTCTTAGTATTTTGGGTTTTTCAGTTTGGTGGACGCCACGTGTTTATTGTCATTTTTTACGTGGTGCTGAGGATGGAGCCCAGCGCCCCGCGCAGGCCAGGCAGGCGCCACCGCCGGAGCCTCGTCCCCTGCCCCCTTGTTGCTCTTTGAGACGGACTGTGGTCCTCCTGCCTCGGCCTCCCGGCCGCTGGGACCTCAGGTGTGTGCCCAGCGTCCCCCTCCTGAGGGGCGTCCTTCTCCTGGGGCAGCGGGGCTGGTCAGGGTGGCCTCCCGGGGCTGGGACCTCAGGTGTGTGCCCGGCGTCCTCCTCCTGGGGCAGCGGGGCTGGTCAGGGTGGCCTCCCGGGGCTGCGCTGCGCGGCTCCCTAGATGGGGCCCGGGCTCCCTCGCAGGCCCCCGGTCAGTGCCTGGGCTCCCTCGCAGGCCCCCGGTCAGTGCCTGGACCCCTGCAGGTGCCCTGTCCTGCTCTCTGTCTGTCTGTCTGTCTGTCTTGGAGCCTGGCCTGGACTGGTTCTGAGGGTGGGTCAGCAGCCCGGGGGGCCAGGCCCTGCTGGGGGCAGCCAGCGTGGGCGCATGCACCTTCCTCCTGCTGGGGACAAGCGGGAGGCCCCGGTGCTGCCCTCGGTGTGCCCTGAGCCAGCCCCGCTGCCCTGCCCTCCCCATGGGGCTGTACCGCTGCCCTGCCCTCCCCATGGGGCTGTACCCTGGGCTCCTGGCAGTGTGGGAACTGGACCTCAGAGAGACGCTGACCCCTCAGGCTGAGAAGGACATGTTGGCCTTCTGCTGCAGTGGCCTGGCCTGAGACTCCTCAGGGCCAGGGAGGCTGTGGCCAGGCAGGTGGACCCCTGTGTCCAGCGTGGGGCGTGGGGCGGGGCCCAGGGGCCTGTGGGGAAGGAGCCAGCTGCGTGTGGCCCCAGCTGCAGGCCGCAGGGTTTGCTGGTGCGGACAGTCGCCACAGTTCCGTGAGGGACGGGCCTCTGGGTCCCGTGGCGAGGCCCAGGCCCCCCTGAGGAGACTTGTTTGTGCTCAGGGGACGAGCCACGTGACTCAGGGTCACAGCCTGAAGCTCCGCTGCTGGGCGGCCCCTCCTACAGGAGGGAGAGGGGCCGTGAGGGGAGGAGCAGAGGTCCTGCTCAGTGCCGCAGCTGGGTCCTGGTGCTGTGTCCTGCGCCTTCTGTCCTGCGTCCTGCCCGCTCCCGCAGCTCGGCCGGGCCTGGGAGGGGCGCCTGCTGCCCGCCGCCCGCCGCTGCCTCCCCCGCCCGCCCGCCTTCGCCATGCGCCCTTCTCAGCCTGTGGAATGCGCGCAGCCCAGGGCCGGTCCCCAGAGCGCCCGGCCGGGGACGCATGGAGCTTGCTGAGCCTGGCGGCCCCCCGCACTTAACCACCAGCCCCCGCTCTGCCCCGTCCCGAGAGCGCGGTGCCCGGCCTGGCCCCCGGAGGCCCATGCGAGCCGACGGCATGCGGCTCAGGGACCTGTCCCTTCGCCAAGACCCGGACCTGCGGCAGGAGCTGGCCTCGCTGGCCCGGGGCTGCGACTTTGTGCTGCCCTCGCGCTTCAAGAAGAGGCTGAAGGCCTTCCAGCAGGTGGGTGGGCGCCGGGGGCCCAGGAAGTGTCTGGGTCCTGTGTCCTCGCCACAGGAGGGTGAGGGGCTCCCAGCAGGTGGGTCGGGGGCCTGCGGTCCTGCCTCACTGGAGCCGTCTGCGGGGCTCCCTGCAGATGTGGCGGGGCCTGAGGTCCCAGCAGTGGGCACATTGTGACTTGGGGGGCTCCCTGCATATGTGGCGGGGGCCTGAGGTCCCAGCAGTGGGCACATCTGACTTGGGGGGCTCCCAGCAGTGGGCACATTGTGACTTGGGCTCCCGGCAGATGTGGCGGGGGCCTGAGGTCCCAGCAGTGGGCACATCTGACTTGGGGGGCTCCCAGCAGTGGGCACATCTGACCTGGGCTCCCGGCAAGTGGGTCCTGTCCCCTGGGGTTGGGGAGCCTGGAGGACCCCGGGCCAGGTGGTCGAGGCCGGCCAGGCCCCTGGGAGGTGAGCCTGGCCCCGGGACCTCTGAGTGCGGCTCCAGGGAGGGGGATGTCAACAGGAGGCGGCCACCCGCCTGGTCACCCAGCCCGAGTGCCGCTGCCTCCGTCCTGGCCAAGCTGGGCTTAACAGCTCTGGAGACCTCCGTCACAGCCACAGTCACAGGGCCGGTCACCCAGCTGGGTGTGCAGTCAGTGACCAGTGCACTTCAACTTGAACCTGGCTTCCAGAGCTCAGAGGAGCTCCTGTGCCACCACAGCCCTAGGGCGTCACGTGACTCCATGAGGCCTCCCTGCCCACGGGTGCCGCTGCCTGAGGGTCTGGCTCCACGTGGACCTCCTGTGGGGGGCAGGGCAGGGTGCTGGGTGCTGGGGGGCAGGGTGATGGGGGGCAGGGACGGTGTCGTGGGGAGCAGGGGCTGTGGGGCTGCGGGGCTGGGCTCCTCCGCTGCCTCATCTGGGTGGGGCACGGGCAGCTGGTGTTGTGGGAGGAGGCCCTGGCTGAAGTGTCCAGCGGAGCCTCGCTGTGGGGACAGACCTGCCGTCCGTCCGCCCTGGCTTGCCTGGAGCTCCCCGTGGCCTCTGGCTCTGTGCACCCAGGAGATCTCCTCGCACACTCGCGACTTCGCCCTGCAGTTCTCCTCGCACACCCAATTCTCCCTGCTTGCACACTCAGGAGTTCTCCTTGCACACTCAAGAGTTCTTGCACATGCTGGAGTTCCCTTGCACACTCAGGCATTCTCCTTGTACTCTCAGTTCTTACACACTAAGGAATTCTTCCTGCACACTCAGGAGTTCTCCCTGCTCGTTCAGGAGTTCTCCTTACACACTTGGTTCTTGTTCTCAGGAGTACTCCTTGCACACTTGGTTCTTGCACACTCAGGTCTTCACCCTGCAATTTTCCTTGCAGACTCAGTTCTCCCTGCCTGTGCACTCAGGAGTTCTCCTTGCACACTCATTTCTCCTTGCACATTCGGGCATTCTCTCCTGTGCACTCAGTTCTCCTTACACGTTTGGTTCTCCTTGCACGCTCAGTTCTCGCACACTCAGGAGTTCTCCTTGCACACTCATTTCTCCTTGCACGCTCAGTCCGTCACCTGCACACTCGGCAGTTCCCCGTCAGCCTGGGGGCTCCTCTCGGGGTGGGGTCCCGAGTTATTTTGGAGGCCAGTCTCCTTCCCGTCCTGCTGATGCTGGGGGGCTGACCAGGAGGGGCCTGGGGAAGTGTCCAGGGCAGGAGGCCCGCGTTGGGCAGGTAAGCGGCCGCTCTGCCCGCGATGCCTGGAGTTGTGGTGGCTTCTGGTTGTGTCCTTGGTTCAGGCTCCGTGGCTGCTGGGGATGTTTACCGCAGGGGTCCCCAGCTCCAGGCGGAGCCTGTGGGGACCGTGGGGGATGGCAGTCACGTCTGGAAGCTGGACGGCTCTGGCAGGCGGCTGCCTGGGCGTGGGCCTGAGACCCGGGCTGGGAATGGGTGCTCTCTACTGCGGTGGCAGGTGACGGCAGGGTGCCGGGCCCTTGCAGGGTGCCGGGGAGGTGTCTGGCCTCCTTCGCTGCCAGCACCTGAGGTCGGGGTTCTGTCGGGGGCCCAGGCCTGTCTGCCTGGACATGGCCCATGGGCAGGTGCTCAGCAGGCCCAGACGCTCCGGCCGTGGCCACGTGCCGTTTCGGGGTCCAGAGATGCCACCTTGGTGGCTGCGTGCTGCTGCTCTGGGGTCCTGCGCTGCCCCCCGTAGCTGGGAGGCCACAGCCCTGCTTCTGCTTGGCTGCCCGCACCCTCAGCCCTGTCCTGTTCACAGCTGACCCTGCTGCTGTCCTCTCCTGGAGGAGCGGAGAGGCCAGAGCTCGCCCACTGCCCGCCATTGCTGGGTTCCCGCCACTGACAGCCCGCTGGGGCCTGGGCGCCTGTTGGCCTGGGGGCGCTGGCCCTGGGCGAGCCCACAGCTGTCAGCACCAGCTGTGAAGCCCGGACCTCCGTCCCCCCTCCAGCTCTGTCCACGCCTGTGCTCAACCCTGTCCTGATGACCGCCCACGTCCCCCTCCGTGGGCCAGGTGGTGCGGCCACCAGGTGGGTCTGCAGGCTGCAGCGTCCAGCACAGGAGTGGCCCGCAGGCTCTGCAGACGCTGTCCTCGGGAGCCCTGCTGCCCTGCCCGGGGCCTGGGGGGCCTGTGTGGGTCTGCACCGCCCCAGCCCTGGCCCGTGGTGGCCGTGCAGCTGTGCTGCCTGCCCTGGTGGACGTCCTGCCCTCCTGCTGGGGAGCCAGGCCCTCCCGCTCTCCACGCTGGCTGGATGCCTCAGGTGCGCCTGGCCCTGCGACTCTCCCCATGTTGTCACTGTGCTGGTCACGCAGACGCGTCCTGGGTCTCCTGCGGCCCTGCAGCCGGCGTGCAGCGCAGCACTGTGCCCTGAGTGCAGTCTGCGTCCAGGCGCCCAGCGCTGCCCGGCACCTGGCCTCGGGGCTCCCGCGGGGACACGCTGGTTCTCCACCCTCCTTGCTCCTGGCACCTGGAGCCCACCGTCACCCACCCTGCCTGGGTGGTGGACACGGCGTCCCTCACCTGCTCGCCTGTCTTCCACCGTGGGGTGCATCCCGACTTCTCCATGCGTCCCCCCAGCCCGGTGCACGTGTCGCCCGTCTTGCAGAGGGGCCAGGCCGGGTCCCTGTGTGGATCAGGGCCTCCCCCCCCCCCGCCTCAGTCCAGAGGGACTCGTCCCCCCGGCCCTTCACCTGCCCTGGGCAGCCCCCCTGGACGTGAAGCCCTGGGCTGCCTGCACCTTTGCATGGACCCTTCACCCAGGGCCCGACCTGGTGGGGAGGGCCTGGTGGGACGTGGCCCTCGTGTCCTCGCTGGGCTCCTGGTCTCAGCTTCCCCTGGGGCTGGGGCTCCATGGGAGGAGTGTGCCTGGGTCACGGGGCCCGGTCCCCAGCGCCTCCGGGAGCGCCCAGGCCGTGGGTGTGGCCTGTGCCCAGCTGCGGCCAGGTGCTCCCGGGTGTGGGGGTCTCTGGGCCGAGAGGAGAGCTGCTGGCCTGCAGCGGGTCCTCCTGCCCAACAGTGGCCACCGCCCGGGGCGACAGCCCAGAAGCCGTGGGTGTCCCCGGCCCACCTCCCTCGTCACATACCCAGGGACCCCGGGCTTCACACTGCCCCTCAGAGCGGCCCTCCTGGGGCACTGGGGACGCCGCGTGCCTTCAGCCTGCCTCGGGCGTCTCTGGGCCTCTGCAGGGCGTCCCCTGCCCCGTAGCCCTGCCCAGCATCCCCTCCCCGGGTGGTGCCCAGGGTCTCTGCTGCGTGTCCTGCTCCCCCCGAGGCCAGCCTGTGAGACTGGTGTCTGCAGAGGCGCTGGCCAGCGGTGGCCAGGGTGGCCAGGTGCCTGAGCTGTTTCCTGTCTGCACCCTCGGGGGCACCTGTCCCTGCACACGAGGACGTGGCCTTCATCTACCCAGGGCTTTGGCTCTGCAGCGCGTGGACGCGTGTGTGCTCAGGCCAGAGGGTCCCAGGCGGGTCCCTGGCAGGTCTGTGGCGGGTCCCTGGCGGGTCCGTGGTGGGCAGGTGGGCAGGCGCAGTGATGTGCCCTGGGCAGGACCAGAACTGGCTCTCTGAGGGGTGTCCCCTGTGTCAGGGGGTCAGGACACGCTCTGCACAGCGCGGACCAGGCGGGCAGTGGGGCGAGTGGCCGCGGCTCTCCCTGGCGGGTCCTGAGGTGGCAGGAGCAGGACCCACCAGGCCCTCTGCACGCACACTCAGATGCCCTGCGGGGTGCTGGCCACGATGCGCAGCGTGGCCACGGTCACTGTGGTCAGGGAAGTGTCTGCACACCCTCTGGAATCCGCCGAGACCCGCCTGGGGCCGGGAAGTGGCCCTCCCCAGCTGTCCGCGTGTCCTGTGTCAGGAATGTCCTGCAGCTGTGTGGCCGGTCTATTTGTGTCCAGGAGACGGAGCCGGTAAATCCCCGCGTCCGCCCGTCCATCCGCCCGCCCGCAGGCTGTTTTGGTCTCTGGCTCTCCCGCCCACCTGTTGGCGTCTGCTGGGCGGCCGGCTCACCCTGGTCCCTGTGTCCCCGGACTCCCAGTGCCCCAGCAGAGCCACCCCATCTGTGCGGCGGCCGGGCGTCAGCCACCGGTGGACACAGCCACCGGTGGACGGGGAGGCCCTTCTTCCTGCTCGCTGGCCCTGAGCCCCGCCAGGCCTCTGCACTGTCCCGCCCTCGCTGACCCTCAGCCCCACGTGGTCTTCCTGGACATTACCCTGGTCCAGCACTGCCCCTCTCCTGTGGGGGCACTCGGGGCCTTTTGTGTGGGCAGTAGCACTCGTGAGGGGCTGGGGACGCACGTGTCTGACACGGAGGGTGGGCACCGGCGCTCGGCCGCCCACTGCTGAGCGAGGCCCAGCGCAGGGCCTCGGTGTTGAGCTCTCGGTGACGCCAGGCCACGGGCCGACCCAGAGGCGGCTGGGTGAGACCCGCGGCCTCCACCCGCGACTGTGGAGACCACGGGGAGGGGAGGCTGTCCCGCTGTGTGCTGGGGTGCGTCCTGTCCCATCCTGGGGGTCACAGCCCCGGGGCTCCTCCTGCCCTCAGCTCCTGGCCCCAGGTGGCCCTGACCGCCGTCTCTGCCCGTCCCCAGGCTCCTGCTCCGGTCCCTGCTGGCCCCGCCTCTGCTTGTTGGTTTCCAGTTCCGGGTCGTGGGGTTCGCTGTGCAGGGCCCAGAGTGGGTCTGTGCACGTGGGAGTGTCCCACGCAGATGGGGCGACCGGTCCTCAGGTCTGAGTGAGCAGGTGGCAGGGGCACAGGGTCCTGCAGGCGCACACGCACACGCACACACACACACACACGCACACACGCGCACACACGCACACACACAGCAATAGCGTGTCTCTTTCTACCGCCTTCCTGTGCCCACACCCCTCTTCTCCCCCCGCCCGCCCCTCTCCTAGTCTAAGGTGACTCCCTTGTCCCTGGTGCCCCCCGGGTGAACTGACACCTGCACATAGAGGACACCTGGGTCTGGGATTGGCTCAGTTTCTCAGCATGATCTTCTCCAGCTCCAGCCACGGGCAAATGCCACGGTTTCCTCTTCTTCAAAGCTGAGTAATGCTCCATTGGATACAGAGACCACGTTTTCTTTATCCATCCTCTGACCCAGGTCACCCCATGAGAGCACAAGGCCACCCTGACCCGGGTCACCCCATGAGAGCACAAGGCCACCCTGACCCAGGTCACCCCACCTAGAGCACAAGGCCACCCTGACCCGGGTCACCCCATGAGAGCACAAGGCCACCCTGACCCGGGTCACCCCATGAGAGCACAAGGCCACCCTGACCCGGGTCACCCCACCTAGAGCACAAGGCCACCCTGACCCGGGTCACCCCATGAGAGCACAAGGCCACCCTGACCCGGGTCACCCCATGAGAGCACAAGGCCACCCTGACCCGGGTCACCCCATGAGAGCACAAGGCCACCCTGACCCGGGTCACCCCATGAGAGCACAAGGCCACCCTGACCTGGTCACCCCATTAGAGCCCCGGTCAGCGCAGCATGGACACACAGACTCGGGGACGTGCAGACTGCCACCCTCCCTTTCGTGATGTGTTCATGAAGCTGTGGCTGAGGGACTGTCCTCTCTCCAGCCCCAGGTGTCCCTGGCCTGGCGCCACCCCAGTGCTGGGCCAGCCTCTCCCTGGGTCTGACCGTGTCCACCCTCTGTCCATGCCCATCTGCGACAGTCGCCCCCTGGCCTACGGGAGCCAGCTGGAGGGTCCAGCCCACAATGAGCTCATGCTACTGACCCCTCCAGGCCACCCCGTCGAGGCCTCCTGCGAGTCCAGGTGGCAGGCCCTCGGCTGCCTGCTGACCTTGACCGGGGGACACGGCTCAGCATGGCCGTGGTGGCTGGCCACTGTATTTAGTGTTGCCTCCGGGAAAGGCCCTGGGACGCGAGCCTTGGCCACAGCCTCGCCCAGCAGCGGGCACTGTGCCTGCCCTGTCCTGCCCAGGGCTGGGAACGCGAGGCCCACTGACCTGGAGGCGTGGCCTTGCTCCCGGTTCCAGCAGAGGCTGCCGCTGCCCAGCCTGCCTGGGTCCCGCCCAGGGCCGGTCAGCCGCGCTCGGCTCTCCTTCCCTCACGCCCTGCGGATCGCCCTGCTGGGCTGACGCCCGAGCTCAGCCTGGCCACCCCTGCCCACGGCCGGCCCGCTCCCTGCCCGACCCCTGCTCCCTGTCCCCGCTGCAGGCTGTGGCCCCCGCCCCCTGCCCTTCCCAGCTCCCACACCACGTCCCCCTGCCCAGGCGAGGCCCTCTGGGGTTGAGGCGTGCAGCCTCCAGCTGGGCACCCCTCGTCCTGTCCCCTGCACCCCTCGTGCAGACCAGGGCAGCGGGCCAGCCTCTGTGCCTGCGGCAGGCCTCTGTCCACCCCACTCCGCAGGGACCCAGCCCGGGAGCACGGGCTCTGCACTCCCCTTCACGTGCTCCTCGAGGGCCTCCAGCCTGCGATGGACAGCTGGGCCCCGTCCTCCAGTCCCTCCGGTCAGCACAAGACCCCCAGGGCCAGTGGGGCTGGCTGCTGGCCTGGGCCCAGGCTGGGGTCCCGCAGGGAGCAGGCTCGACGGCAGGGTGTGTGTGGTGTTGGTGGTGAGTGGACGGCAGCTTTCAGTGCTGTGGGTGGAGGTGAGTGGACGTGCAGGACCTTCAGTGCTGTGGGTGGAGGTGAGTGGACGTGCAGGTCCTTCAGTGCTGTGGGTGGAGGTGAGTGGACGTGCAGGTCCTTCAGTGCTGTGGGTGGAGGTGAGTGGACGTGCAGGTCCTTCAGTGCTGTGGGTGGAGGTGAGTGGACGTGCAGGTCCTTCAGTGCTGTGGGTGGAGGTGAGTGGACGTGCAGGTCTTTCAGTGCTGTGGGTGGAGGTGAGTGGACGTGCAGGTCCTTCAGTGCTGTGGGTGGAGGTGAGTGGACGTGCAGGTCCTTCAGTGCTGTGGGTGGAGGTGAGTGGACGTGCAGGTCCTTCAGTGCTGTGGGTGGAGGTGAGTGGATGTGCAGGTCCTTCAGTGCTGTGGGTGGAGGTGAGTGGACGTGCAGGTCCTTCAGTGCTGTGGGTGGTGAGTGGACGTGCAGGACCTTCACTGCTGTGGGTGGAGGTGAGTGGACGTGCAGGTCCTTCAGTGCTGTGGGTGGAGGTGAGTGGACGTGCAGGTCCTTCAGTGCTGTGGGTGGAGGTGAGTGGACGTGCAGGTCCTTCAGTGCTGTGGGTGGAGGTGAGTGGACGTGCAGGTCCTTCAGTGCTGTGGGTGGAGGTGAGTGGACGTGCAGGTCCTTCAGTGCTGTGGGTGGAGGTGAGTGGACGTGCAGGTCCTTCAGTGCTGTGGGTGGTGGTGAGTGGACGTGCAGGTCCTTCAGTGCTGTGGGTGGAGGTGAGTGGTCGTGCAGGTCCTTCAGTGCTGTGGGTGGAGGTGAGTGGTCGTGCAGGTCCTTCAGTGCTGTGGGTGGTGAGTGGACGTGCAGGTCCTTCAGTGCTGTGGGTGGAGGTGAGTGGACGTGCAGGGCCTTCAGTGCTGTGGGTGGAGGTGAGTGGACGTGCAGGGCCTTCAGTGCTGTGGGTGGAGGTGAGTGGACGTGCAGGTCCTTCAGTGCTGTGGGTGGAGGTGAGTGGTCGTGCAGGTCCTTCAGTGCTGTGGGTGGTGAGTGGACGTGCAGGTCCTTCAGTGCTGTGGGTGGAGGTGAGTGGACGTGCAGGGCCTTCAGTGCTGTGGGTGGAGGTGAGTGGACGTGCAGGGCCTTCATGGCCAGTGGGAGGGGCATATGTGCGCTGGCCTCTGCATAAGGGGTGGCCTTAGCCACCAGGGTCCAGGCTGGGACGGCTCATGAGGACTTCCCTAGGGTGAGCTGGCCCTTCCCCAGGGGCACAGGGACTGTCAAGGTGGGCTTGTGTCTCAGTGCGTGTCCACTGTGCCTCTGAGGTTTCTGCGGTCACTGAGGTCGGGGAGCTGCGTGCACCAGATCTGGGGTGGCCAGGGTGGGCTTCGCGGGGCCAGGGGTCACTCTAGGATTCTGGGTGGCTGGGGTTCTGTGACGTGGTCCGTGCGTTCCTCTGGGTGTCCTGGGGGTCAGCCCAGGTGTCCAGCATGGTCAGCATGCACCCGCCCCGGGCCACATCCCCGCCCCACGTGTGCGCCTCGAGAGCACCAGGGCTCCCTGGGGGAGGCTGGACGGGGGGCTGCCTCCTGGTGGCCTCTCTCCCCAGGTGCGTCCCTCCACGGGCAGGTCCTGTCTTCTCCCCAGCTGTTCTTGGTCCTCCTGTGGCCCTCGCTGTCCCCTGCCCAGGTCCGCCTGCTCCGACGGTGGCCGTCACTCTGCTGGCCCTCAGTGGACACAGGGTTTGTGGGTCAGGGCTTGGTAGCTGTGTGTGTCCGGGTCTGAGGCTGGCCCATTCCTGGGTGCCCTGGGGCCAGGCCCACTACCAAGCACGCTGTCCTTGGAGTGGCCCCAAAGGGACCAGGCTGGGAGACCTGCTCAGTGCCACGATTCACCCCAGGACTTTGACCCTGTGGGGGCACCTCACGCAGGGTCCCGTCACCCAGGGGCCACCTCACGCAGGGTCCCGTCACCTGTGGGGGCACCTGACGCAGGGTCCCATCACCCAGGGGCCACCTCACGCAGGGGCCACCTCACGCAGGGTCCCGTCACCAAGGGCCACCTCACGCAGGGTCCCGTCACCAAGGGCCACCTCACGCAGGGTCATGTCACCCAGGGGCCACCTCACGCAGGGTCCCGTCACCCAGGGGCCACCTCACGCAGGGTCCCGTCACCCAGGGGCCACCTCACACAGTGTCCCGTCACCAAGGGGCCACCTCACGCAGGGTCATGTCACCCAGGGGCACCTTATACAGGGTCCCGTCACCTGTGGGGGCACCTCACGCAGGGTCCCGTCACCCGTGGGGCCACCTCACGCAGGGTCCCGTCACCCGTGGGGCCACCTCACGCAGGGTCCCGTCACCCAGGGGCCACCTCACGCAGGACCCCGTCAGTTGCCCTCAGGGGTCATCCAGGAGGACGTGGTCACTCCTGTCCATGCAGTCCCTCTGTCATGACCCATAGCTAGGAAAATGGGTGGACAGTCCCAGGGTCTGATGAGCTGTGGCCATTTCATCCCTCAGGTCCAGGCACGGAAGGCGGAGCCGCTGCCCCCGGCCGCCAGCCACAGCATCCCAGCCTTCTACTTCCCCAGGGGGCGCCCCAAGGACACGGTGGACGTGGACGCCGTCATCACCAGCATCGAGCGCACCTTCGCCCAGTTCCCTCATGAGAGGGCCACGCTGGAGGACATGGGCAGGGTGGCCAAGGTGAGTGGAGCGCCCACAGGGAGAGGACCAAGAGCCTCGGGGCGCCTGGACAGGAGGCCAGCGTCACAGGTGGACAGCAGGGGCCCCTCAGCCCACCAGCCACAGGAGATGGGCAGGAGGCCAGGGGTCACAGGTGGACAGCAGGGGCTTGGTGCAGTCCTGGTGTCCAGGTGCACAGCTGAGGCTCCTCCTCTCCCCTGTGAGCACGTGGTGCTGTGTGCTGAGTACTACTTCCTGCAGGTTGGCGTGGTGCAGTCCTGGTGTCCTGGTGCACAGCTGAGCCTGCCCCTCTCCCCTGTGAGCACGTGGTACTGTGTGCTGAGTACTGCTCCTACAGGTTGGCTTGGTGCAGTCATGGTGTCCTGGTGCACAGCTGAGGCTCCTCCTCTCCCCTGTGAGCACGTGGTACTGTGTGCTGAGTACTGCTTCCTGCAGGTTGGCTTGGTGCAGTCCTGGTGTCCTGGTGCACAGCTGAGCCTGCCCCTCTCCCCTGTGAGCACGTGGTGCTGTGTGCTGAGTACTGCTCCTACAGGTTGGCTTGGTGCAGTCATGGTGTCCTGGTGCACAGCTGAGCCTGCCCCTCTCCCCTGTGAGCACGTGGTGCTGTGTGCTGAGTACTGCTCCTACAGGTTGGCTTGGTGCAGTCATGGTGTCCTGGTGCACAGCTGAGGCTCCTCCTCTCCCCTGTGAGCACGTGGTGCTGTGTGCTGAGTCGTGCTTCCTGCAGGTTGGCTTGGTGCAGTCAGGGTGTCCAGGTGCACATCTGAGGCTCCTCCTCTCCCCTGTGAGCACGTGGTGCTGTGTGCTGAGTACTGCTTCCTGCAGGTTGGCTTGGTGCAGTCATGGTGTCCTGGTGCACAGCTGAGGCTGCTCCTCCTCTCCCCTGTGAGCACGTGGTGCTGTGTGCTGAGTACTGCTTCCTGCAGGTTGGCTTGGTGCAGTCATGGTGTCCTGGTGCACAGCTGAGGCTCCTCCTCTCCCCTGTGAGCACGTGGTATTGTGTGCTGAGTACTACTTCCTGCAGGTTAGCTTGGTGCAGTCCTGGTGTCCTGGTGCACATCTGAGGCTCCTCCTCTCCCCTGTGAGCACGTGGTGCTGTGAGCTGAGTCCTGCTCCTGCAGGTTAGCTTGGTGCAGTCATGGTGACCTGGTGTACATCTGAGGCTGCTCCTCCTCTCCCCTGTGAGCACGTGGTGCTGTGAGCTGAGTACTTCCCCTGCAGGTTGGCTTGGTGCAGTCATGGTGTCCTGGTGCACAGCTGAGGCTCCTCCTCTCCCCTGTGAGCACGTGGTGCTGTGTGCTGAGTCGTGCTTCCTGCAGTTTGGCTTGGTGCAGTCCTGGTGTCCTGGTGCACAGCCGAGGCTCCTCCTCTCCCCTGTGAGCACGTGGTGCTGTGTGCTGAGTCCTGCTTCCTGCAGGTTGGCTTGGTGCAGTCATGGTGTCCTTGTGCACAGCTGAGGCTCCTCCTCTCCCCTGTGAGCACGTGGTGCTGTGTGCTGAGTCCTTCTTCCTGCAGGTTGGCTTGGTGCAGTCCTGGTGTCCTGGTGCACATCTGAGGCTCCTCCTCTCCCCTGTGAGCACGTGGTGCTGTGAGCTGAGTCCTGCTCCTGCAGGTTAGCTTGGTGCAGTCATGGTGACCTGGTGTACATCTGAGGCTGCTCCTCCTCTCCCATGTGAGCACGTGGTGCTGTGAGCTGAGTACTTCCCCTACAGGTTGGCTTGGTGCAGTCATGGTGTCCTGGTGCACATCTGAGGCTCCTCCTCTCCCCTGTGAGCACGTGGTGCTGTGTGCTGAGTCCTGCTCCTGCAGGTTGGCTTGGTGCAGTCCTGGTGTCCTGGTGCACAGCTGAGGCTGCTCCTCCTCTCCCCTGTGAGCACGTGGTGCTGTGTGCTGAGTACTGCTCCTGCAGGTTAGCTTGGTGCAGTCATGGTGTCCTGGTGCACAGCTGAGGTTCCTCCTCTCCCCTGTGAACACGTGGTGCTGTGTGCTGAGTACTGCTTCCTGCAGGTTGGCTTGGTGCAGTCATGGTGTCCTGGTGCACAGCTGAGGCTGCTCCTCCTCTCCCCTGTGAGCATGTGGTGCTGTGTGCTGAGTACTGCTCCTGCAGGTTAGCTTGGTGCAGTCTTGGTGTCCTGGTGCACAGCTGAGGCTCCTCCTCTCCCCTGTGAGCACGTGGTGCTGTGTGCTGAGTCCTGCTTCCTGCAGGTTGGCTTGGTGCAGTCCTGGTGTCCTGGTGCACATCTGAGGCTCCTCCTCTCCCCTGTGAGCACATGGTGCTGTGTGCTGAGTCCTGCTCCTGCAGGTTAGCTTGGTGCAGTCATGGTGTCCTGGTGCACAGCTAAGGCTGCTCCTCCTCTCCCCTGTGAGCACGTGGTGCTGTGTGCTGAGTACTGCTCCTGCAGGTTAGCTTGGTGCAGTCTTGGTGTTCTGGTGCACCTGGATACTTGGTGCTGGTGACCTGGTGTGGCACTGAGGCCCCCCCCTGGTCTCTGCTTTGCCTGGTGCTGGAGGATGGTGCAGGTTCTAGGTGCACACCTCAGAGCCGCGTCGTGCTGACTCCTGGGCAGGAACCCTCTGGGCCCGATTGCTGGAGGTCTCCGGGCAGGTTCAGGAGGCAGAGCCTGGCTGGGCCCCACTGGGGCCTGTTGTGGGACTCTGCTCTGCTCCTGGGCTGTCTGAGGCTGCAGGTTCTGGGTGGCCATGGTCTCGTGCTGCTCGCACGGCGGGTCAGCTGCCACAGCCTGGTGTGGACCTGTGTGCGGGCAGCGCAGGGCGGGCCGTGTCCTGGGCCCTCTTGGTGGCCTGCGGTCCGTCTCTGATCGGCAGCGCCCTGGAGGACCGTGCTCAGCACTGCAGAGCAGCAGCCATCGACTCAATGCCCCTTCCTGGTGCCAAGTCCTGTGCTGGGGCACGGGCCGTCTGTCTGGCTGTCCTCCTGGGTCCAGCAGCTGTGCTGGAGATGGTCACTACTTCCGCACACCGTCACTGTCCTAGAGCTTCTGTGTCCTCGCTGTGTGTCGCAGATGGTGACGGTCCCCTCCTTCCCCATCCTGTGTCAGCTTCTTTGCCCAGCCCAGCGTCCGTGGTGACTTGGGTTCTTGTCAGGACACAGGGACGGAGCGTTCACAGTCTCCACCGTGTCTGGTGACCTGTGGTTCCGTGGGTCACGACTCTGTGCCTGCCATTCTGTCACCAGTGACCGCGGCTGCTCAGAGCAGCAGGGGGGACAGGTCAGCTCTGGGCTGCAGCCCAGGTCCAGGCGGGGCCGACGGGGTCAGCTGAGGCTGCTCCTGCTCCCGGAGGCGCCTTCTCCTGGGTCCTCCATGGTGGACGGGCAGGGGCTCTCGGGTCTCTCTGGTGAGGACCCTCGTCACCTTCCTGGGCTGCTCCTGGGAGCTCCGCCCTCCCAGAGCCCCCCACAGCAGCACCTGGGTGAGGGTCAGCACGGGAACTCGGGGACACCCCTGGCGACCTCAGCTCCCTTTCCAGGATGAGGGTGTCCCCACCTCGTGGGTTCCTGCTCCGCGTCCTGTGCAGAAGCCGTGTTTTCTGAGGAGTTTGGCCCTTTGTCCTGCGCGGTGGCTGCGCTCACAGGCTGGTCCTTGCCAGGCGGGGACCTGGGGTCTGGCTGCTGGGAACCGGAGGCGCCTGGTGGGGCTGCCCAGCGCCTCGGGCCTGCGGGGCCCTGGGTCCTTTCTACCGCTGGGGGCGGGTCTGTGCCCAGGCGGCTTTGGGCAAGAGGGTCATCTGCCAGCCCTGCTCCCCGAAGGCCAGCCTGCTGGACACGCGACCACCCTGTGTGGGCTCCGTGGCCGCATGGTGGACGCGTGGGCCCCTAGGCCTGGTGTTTTTCTCTGTTTGTGATCTCTGTCGTTTTAGTTGCATGGACACAGACCTTGTTCTTGGCTTCCTTATCTTTACGGGGTGCTGAGAGTGGGCCCCAGGGCCCCGCCACGCTGGCCAAGCGCCTGCCGGAGCCCAGCCGGCCCACCGCAGTTCTGCTTGTCCTGGGAGAGCGCAGGGCCCCCTGGTCTCAGCCCCCGTGCTGGGCTGGCCGTGTGGGGACCTCTGTGGACGTGCTGTGGCCCTGCTGCCTCCTGCAGCTGCGAGGGGACCTGGGCCTCAGGTGGCTCCCAGGGGGCTGTGCCCTGCTGTGGCTGGCCCTGTGGCAGCCCGGGTTTGAAGTGTGTGGGTGCTGGTCTTGTGGGGTTGGGGCAGTCGGCCGAAGGTGGGGCTCTTCTGTGTGTGCTGCTGGGCCTCTGGGCCTGGGCACAGCCAGGCTCCTTCCAGGGACACCAAGTGCTGCGTGCTGTGGGGTACTGTGCGCTGAGCACCAGAGCCAGCACCACCCCTCCCACCCCCCAGGGCTGGCGGTCGCCCTGCGGCAGGACAAGGGCAGCTCTCCTGCTCCCTGGGGGCCGAGGGCTGAGTGGTCTGCAGCAGCGTCCACCCTCTCTGCTCAAGTGTGTGCCGTGTGTCCAGGGCCCGCTGACCGCTCCCTCTGTCCCTCAGGCCTGCGGCTGCCCACTGTACTGGAAGGGGCCTCTCTTCTATGGAGCCGGCGGGGAGCGCACAGGCTCAGTGTCCGTCCACAAGTTCGTGGCCATGTGGAGAAAGTGAGTCCCGGCCAGGGAGGGCACGGAGGGGGCAGGGTCCCGGGTCCTCGTCCCCAGTAGCCATCCCCTGGAGCTGGGTCATTCACAGGTGCGCATCCATGGCCCGGCCTCCTGTCCGCCCCAGCCTCCTGGCTCATCTGTACTCTGTCCACCCACCCCCGCGTCTGGGGCAGGAGGGTGGCTCAGACCTCCTCGTGTCCCCAGGATCCTCCAGAACTGCCACGACGAAGCCGCCAGATTCGTGCACCTGCTCATGAACCCCGGCTGCAACTACCTGGTGCAGGAAGACTTCGTCCCCTTCCTGCAGGTGAGCGCTGCTCCCGGAGGGACACCGTGTCCAGATGCACGCAGGCCTGGGCCCCGCCCCTGTGCTGCAGTGCGCAGTGCGGAGGATGTGCATGTGGGTCCCGTGGGCTTTGTCCTGGGAGTGCAGGGGGCGGGGCGGCTCACCTGGGCTCCTCCCACACGGGCCTGGGCCCCGCCCCCCTGCTGCCCCAGGACCCCTGCCACAGTGCGCAGTGCGGATGCCCATGTGGGTCCCGTGGGCTGTTGTCGGGGGAGTGCAGGGGGCGGGGCTGCTCACCTGGGCTCCTCCCACACAGGCCTGGGCCCCGCCCCTGTGCTGCCCCAGGAACCCCCAGAACCCCCGCTGCGGGGCCTTCCGTGTGGTGCGGACTGCGCATGTGGGTCCCATCAGCTGTGTGGCCTGGGGGTCAGGGGAGGCCGCTCACCTGGGCTCCTCCCACACAGACCTGGGCCCCTCCCCCCTGCTGCTCCAGGAACCCCCAGCCGCAGTGCGGATGCCCATGTGGGTCCCGTGGGCTGTTGTCCGGGAGTGCAGGGGGCGGGGCGGCTCACCTGGGCTCCACCCACACAGACCTGGGCCCCGCCCCCCTGCTGCCCCAGAACCCCCCTCCGCAGGGCCTTCCGTGTGGTGTGGACTGCGCATGTGGGTCCGGTCAGCTGTTGTCCTGGGAGCGCAAGGGCCGGGGCTCCTCACCTGGGCTCCTCCCACACAGGCCTGGGCCCCGCCCCTCTGCTGCCCCACGAATCCCCAGCTGCAGAGCCTTCCGTGTGGGTGCGGACTGCGCACTGGGGCCTGGGGGGGCCTGGGGCCTGGGGGGGCCTGGGGGGGCCTGGGGGGGCCTGGGGCCTGGGGGCGCGGGACGGGTCAGTTGGTCCCCTGGGGCTCCTCGCCGATGCTGGGGCCCTTTTCCTTGCTAGGCTGGCTCCCTGGGCGTGGCTGCCTGGCTCTTCTCACCCCGTGGAGGGCCGGGCACTGAGGGGCCTCGTGGGGAGTGGCTGAGCGAGTGGGGTCCACAGGTGGGAGGGCTGCCCCGCAGCCCTCGGGGTGTGAGAGGCGGTGCCAGGCTTGGTGGACCTGCAGCCTCTCCCACGGCCCTGGCGTGGCTCGGCCGAGTCTGGCAGGGCGACCGCACCGCTCTGGCTTGGGTGGCTCGGCCTTCATTCTGTCCCTCTGCGTGCAGGACGTGGTGAACACGCACCCGGGCCTGTCCTTCCTGAAGGAGGCGTCCGAGTTCCACTCCCGCTACATCACCACGGTGAGTCCCAGCGCCAGCGGCCCCCCTCGCCGGGGCCAGTGTTGGGAGAGCAGCTGCGGAGTGACCAGGGCTCCCGCAGGCTTTCGCCCCGCCCCTGCTGCCACCGCCACCGAGTCGAGTCAGACCTATCAATCACAAGCTTGTGGGCCAGGCACCAGCGCTGCCACCCCTGAGGGACAGCGCGTGGCCTCATGACACTGGAGCACCTGAACGCAGCGTCCGCTGGCCTCGGGCTTCTGGGTTGTGACAGTGCTCATATGTCCTGCGGGACTCAGGGACATGGTGAGGGCGCCTGTCCTGGGGCCATGGTGACAGGGACATGTCTGCCCCGGGGGGTCGTGGGTGGGGCAGAGTGGACTCCTCGGAGCGCTGCCCTCCTTGCATCTGGTGGGCTCAGCTGACCCTGCTGCCCACTCGTGGGGCTGTGGGTCTGCACTGCCCATGAGCAGAGGTGCCGGATTTCCAGAGGTGGCCTGCGGTGGGGCATGAGGACTGGGGCAAGAGACGTCCCAGCGCCAGGGTGGGGGTCAGCAGGGGGGCGCACCTACGATCAGCTGCGGGACACCCCTGCCCTGGGGCAGAGCTAGCCCCGTCTGCAGGTGGCTGGCTGTGCCACATGGGAGGGAGGCCACTGCCACCGCGTGTGCCTCGTCACGGTGCCGGGCTGTTTGTGGAAGTCTCCGCGCAGGTTCTCAGCCCAGGCTCACCCTGCACTGTCCTCAGCCTCTGTCATCCCTGTCCTGGCCCCCAGCTCACCTCTCCTGGCCGTGAGCAGCTCAGACGTAGCCCTGGGCCTGGAGAGCCCTCCTCATCCCTCCCTGCAGCCTGAGCAGGACTCCATCCCTGTCCAGCACAGCCCTGGCCCTGCTGTGTCCCGTGCCCTCAGGGCAGCCCGAGCACAGCAGGGCTCTGCCCTTATGCAGCTGGGGCCTGCTGTGGTTTTGAAAGGCCCCGCCTGACTTGTGGGGGGCGGGCGCCCTCTGCTGGTGACTGGAGCGCGGCGCAGGCCCCTCCTGACCTGCTGGTGCGGTGCTGAGGGTGCTCCTCCTGCAGGTCATCCAGAGGATATTCTACACCGTCAACAGGTCCTGGACTGGGAGGATCACCTGCACCGAGCTCCGGAGGAGCACCTTCCTGCAGGTGCGTCCAGGGGAGGTGGGCTCCTTCCTCTGCTGGAGGACCCGGGTGCGGGCCCCGGCACAGAGGACCCTCAGGCCACCCAGCACCAGGTCCCATCAGGGGACACAGAGTCTCCAGCATGGCCAGCCTGTCCTCGGCATGGCCTGACATGTGTGCCCGCCCCGCGCCTTGGCCTCCCTCCAGACTTCCTACACTCACCCCTGAGGAAGCTGCCCTCTCTCTGAAGCCGCCCCTTCCTCAGAGCAGAGCCCGTCCCCTAGACACAAGAGGCTCCGGGCCCTTTTTCAGGAGCTCTACCAAGCCATTTCTCCCTCTTCAGGAGGCCCCTCCCACCCGCTGCTCCCTCTTCAGGAGGCCCCTCCCACTCTGCTCCATCTTCAGGAGGCCCCTCCCACCTACTGCTCCATCTTCAGGAGGCTCCTCCCACTCACTGCTCCATCTTCAGGAGGCCCCTCCCACTCACTGC
Organism: Urocitellus parryii; assembly: GCF_045843805.1. Classification (NCBI taxonomy): domain Eukaryota; kingdom Metazoa; phylum Chordata; class Mammalia; order Rodentia; family Sciuridae; genus Urocitellus; species Urocitellus parryii. The sequence continues at coordinate 16,811 of NW_027552757.1, read as the reverse complement.
TCCATCTTCAGGAGGCCCCTCCCACCTACTGCTCCATCTTCAGGAGGCCCCTCCCACCTACTGCACCATCTTCAGGAGGCCCCTCCCACTCACTGCTCCATCTTCAGGAGGCCCCTCCCACCCGCTGCTCCATCTTCAGGAGGCCCCTCCCACCCGCTGCTCCATCTTCAGGAGGCCCCTCCCACCCGCTGCTCCATCTCAGGAGGCCCCTCCCACCTACTGCTCCATCTTCAGGAGGCCCCTCCCACCTACTGCTCCATCTTCAGGAGGCCCCTCCCACCTACTGCTCCATCTTCAGGAGGCCCCTCCCACTCACTGCTCCATCTTCAGGAGGCCCCTCCCACCCAACTCATCTTCAGGAGGCTCCTCCCACTCCTCCATCTTCAGGAGGCCCCTCTCACCCATCTTATCTTCAGGAGGCTCTCCCACTCACTGCTCCATCTTCAGGAGGCCCCACCCACCTCATCTTTGGGAGGCTCCTCCCACTCACTGCTCCACCTTCAGGAGGCCCCACCCACCTCATCTTCGGGAGGCTCCTCCCACTCACTGCTCCATCTTCAGGAGGCCCCTCCCACTCACTGCTCCATCTTCAGGAGGCCCCTCCTACCCGCTGCTCCCTCTTCAGGAGGCCCCTCCCACCCGCTGCTCCATCTTCAGAAGGCCCCTCCCACCTACTGCTCCATCTTCAGGAGGCCCCACCCACTCTGCTCCATCTTCAGGAGGCCCCTCCCACCTACTACTCCATCTTCAGGAGGCCCCTCCCACTCACTGCTCCATCTTCAGGAGGCCCCTCCCACCCAACTCATCTTCAGGAGGCTCCTCCCACTCCTCCATCTTCAGAAGGCCCCTCCCACCCAACTTATCTTCAGGAGGCTCCTCCCACTCACTGCTCCATCTTCAGGAGGCCCCTCCCACTCACTGCTCCATCTTCAGGAGGCCCCTCCCACTCACTGCTCCATCTTCAGGAGGCCCCACCCACCTCATCTTCGGGAGGCTCCTCCCACTCACTGCTCCATCTTCAGGAGGCCCCTCCCACCCAACTCATCTTCAGGAGGCTCCTCCCACTCCTCCATCTTCAGAAGGCCCCTCCCACCCAACTTATCTTCAGGAGGCTCCTCCCACTCACTGCTCCATCTTCAGGAGGCCCCTCCCACTCACTGCTCCACCTTCAGGAGGCCCCTCCCACCCTCATTTTCAGGAGGCTCCTCCCACCCTGCAGGCTCCTCCCCTCAGGACCTGCTCAGCCCCTTCCTGGTCCTTTGCAGAACGTGGCCCTGCTGGAGGAGGAGGCGGACATCAACCAGCTCACGGAGTACTTCTCCTACGAGCACTTCTACGTCATCTACTGCAAGTTCTGGGAGCTGGACACAGACCACGACCTCCTCATCGACGCGCAGGACCTGGCCCGACACAATGACCACGGTGAGCCTGGCTGCAGGACGTGGGGCAGGGCACTGAGCAGGCCCAGGTGACACCGCACACTGCTCGGGGAGCCTGGCGTCCACCTGGCCCTGCCCTCCTGGCCTCTCCCTGCCTGCGTGCTCCTTGCCTGCTGTCCTGACCAGGACACTGCCTCTGTCACTGAGGTGCTGTCGGGACACGTGGTCCCTGTGTAGGAGGGCCACGCTGCAGGATGTGGGTGGAGCGGGCATCCTCAGCCTTCGGCCCTGCCCTCACCGTCCCTGTCCCCAGCCCTCACCGTCCCTGTCCCCAGCCTGCTCAGGCGTCAGTGTCTCTGGTCCATCCCCAGTGGCCCCAGCCCTTCACCCCTGTCCCTAGTGGCCAGACCTCTGACCCAGCTCACGGGCCACGCGTCCTGCATCCTGGTCACTGCTCAGGGCCGCCCCAGTCCCGTGGTTGGTCTCTGAGGAACCTCAGGTCAGGGTTCCCAGGCAGAGCCGGCCTGGGTGCTGTGCCCAGCTGTGCCTCCCAGCTGCCCTCCACGAGCTCCTGTGGCTGCCCAGGCCAGGACACCTGCTCTCCAGTGGTCACTGGGGTCTCCTGCCCACGCGCTGGAGTCCTGCTCCGCAGGTGGACCCTGTCTATCTAGGATGGAGTTTATGCAGGGGCTTGCTCACCCGGGGTCGCCTCCTCACCCAGGAGACGTGGGTCCAGCAGGGGACAGACGCTGTCTCTGAGGCCCTGCCCTGTTGCTTCACTTCCTGCTGCCCCTTGCTGTCCCAGCTCCACAAGCGCCTGTGGACAGTGCCCTCTCCCTGAGGCTGCCGCAGACAGTCACCAGGGCTGCTCCCCCTCCCAGTGATCAGAACCTCAGGTAGGGACACTGCTGACCCGCAGGTGTGCAGGTCACCTCCCCTTCCTAGTGATCAGAACCTCAGGTAGGGACACTGCTGACCACAGGTGTGCAGGTCACCTCCCCTTCCTAGTGATCAGGGCCTCAGGTAGGGACACTGCTGACCCCCAGGTGTGCGGGTCACCTCCCCTTCCTAGTGATCAGAATCTCAGGTAGGGACACTGCTGACCCCCAGGTGTGCGGGGTCACCTCCCCTTCCTAGTGATCAGAACCTCAGGTAGGGACACTGCTGACCACAGGTGTGCAGGTCACCTCCCCTTCCTAGTGATCAGGGCCTCAGGTAGGGACACTGCTGACCACAGGTGTGCAGGTCAGCTCCCCTTCCTACTGATCAGAACCTCAGGTAGGGACACTGCTGACCACAGGTGTGCAGGTCACCTCCCCTTCCTAGTGATCAGGGCCTCAGGTAGGGACACTGCTGACCCCCAGGTGTGCAGGTCACCTCCCCTTCCTAGTGATCAGAACCTCAGGTAGGGACACTGCTGACCACAGGTGTGCAGGTCACCTCCCCTTCCTAGATATCAGGGCCTCAGGTAGGGACACTGCTGACCCCCAGGTGTGCAGGTCACCTCCCCTTCCTAGTGATCAGAACCTCAGGTAGGGACACTGCTGACCCCCAGGTGTGCAGGTCACCTCCCCTTCCTAGTGATCAGAGCCTCAGGTAGGACACTGCTGACCCCCCAGGTGTGCAGGTCACCTCCCCTTCCTAGTGATCAGAGCCTCAGGTAGGGACACTGCTGACCCACAGGTGTGCAGGTCACCTCCCCTTCCTAGTGATCAGGGCCTCAGGTAGGGACACTGCTGACCCCCAGGTATGCGGGGTCACCTCCCCTTCCTAGTGATCAGAACCTCAGGAAGGGACACTGCTGACCACAGGTGTGCGGGGTCACCTCCCTTCCTAGTGATCAGGGCCTCAGGTAGGGACACTGCTGACCACAGGTGTGCAGTTGTGCAGGTCACCTCCCCTTCCTAGTGATCAGAACCTCAGGTAGGGACACTGCTGACCACAGGTGTGCAGGTCACCTCCCCTTCCTAGTGATCAGGGCCTCAGGTAGGGACACTGCTGACCCCCAGGTGTGCAGGTCACCTCCCCTTCCTAGTGATCAGAACCTCAGGTAGGGACACTGCTGACCACAGGTGTGCAGGTCACCTCCCCTTCCTAGATATCAGGGCCTCAGGTAGGGACACTGCTGACCCCCAGGTGTGCAGGTCACCTCCCCTTCCTAGTGATCAGAACCTCAGGTAGGGACACTGCTGACCACAGGTGTGCAGGTCACCTCCCCTTCCTAGTGATCAGAACCTCAGGTAGGGACACTGCTGACCACAGGTGTGCAGGTCACCTCCCCTTCCTAGTGATCAGGGCCTCAGGTAGGGACACTGCTGACCACAGGTGTGCAGGTCACCTCCCCTTCCTAGTGATCAGGGCCTCAGGTAGGGACACTGCTGACCCCCAGGTGTGCAGGTCACCTCCCCTTCCTAGTGATCAGAACCTCAGGTAGGGACACTGCTGACCACAGGTGTGCAGGTCACCTCCCCTTCCTAGTGATCAGAACCTCAGGTAAGGACACTGCTGACCCCCAGGTGTGCAGATCACCTCCCCTTCCTAGTGATCAGATCCTCAGGTAGGGACACTGCTGACCCCCAGGTGTGCAGGTCACCTCCCCTTCCTAGTGATCAGAGCCTCAGGTAGGGACACTGCTGACCACCAGGTGTGCAGGTCACCTCCCCTTCCTAGTGATCAGAGCCTCAGGTAGGGACACTGCTGACCCCCAGGTGTGCAGGTCGCCTCCCCTTCCTAGTGATCAGAACCTCAGGTAGGGACACTGCTGACCACAGGTGTGCAGGTCACCTCCACTTCCTAGTGATCAGAGCCTCAGGTAGGGACACTGCTGACCACAGGTGTGCAGGTCACCTCCCCTTCCTAGTGATCAGAACCTCAGGTAGGGACACTGCTGACCACAGGTGTGCAGGTCACCTCCCCTTCCTAGTGATCAGGGCCTCAGGTAGGGACACTGCTGACCCCCAGGTGTGCAGGTCACCTCCCCTTCCTAGTGATCAGGGCCTCAGGTAGGGACACTGCTGACCCCCAGGTGTGCAGGTCACCTCCCCTTCCTAGTGATCAGGGCCTCAGGTAGGGACACTGCTGACCCCCAGGTATGCGGGGTCACCTCCCCTTCCTAGTGATCAGAATCTCAGGTAGGGACACTGCTGACCCCCAGGTGTGCGGGGTCACCTCCCCTTCCTAGTGATCAGAACCTCAGGTAGGGACACTGCTGACCACAGGTGTGCAGGTTACCTCCCTTTCCTAGTGATCAGAACCTCAGGTAGGGACACTGCTGACCCCCAGGTGTGCAGGTCAGCTCCCCTTCCTACTGATCAGAACCTCAGGCAGGGACACTGCTGACCACAGGTGTGCAGGTCAGCTCCCCTTCCTACTGATCAGAACCTCAGGTAGGGACACTGCTGACCACAGGTGTGCAGGTCACCTCCCCTTCCTAGTGATCAGGGCCTCAGGTAGGGACACTGCTGACCCCCAGGTGTGCAGGTCACCTCCCCTTCCTAGTGATCAGAACCTCAGGTAGGGACACTGCTGACCACAGGTGTGCAGGTCACCTCCCCTTCCTAGTGATCAGGGCCTCAGGTAGGGACACTGCTGACCCCCAGGTGTGCAGGTCACCTCCCCTTCCTAGTGATCAGAACCTCAGGTAGGGACACTGCTGACCACAGGTGTGCAGGTCACCTCCCCTTCCTAGATATCAGGGCCTCAGGTAGGGACACTGCTGACCCCCAGGTGTGCAGGTCACCTCCCCTTCCTAGTGATCAGAACCTCAGGTAGGGACACTGCTGACCACAGGTGTGCAGGTCACCTCCCCTTCCTAGTGATCAGAACCTCAGGTAGGGACACTGCTGACCACAGGTGTGCAGGTCACCTCCCCTTCCTAGTGATCAGGGCCTCAGGTAGGGACACTGCTGACCCCCAGGTGTGCAGGTCACCTCCCCTTCCTAGTGATCAGAACCTCAGGTAGGGACACTGCTGACCACAGGTGTGCAGGTCACCTCCACTTCCTAGTGATCAGGGCCTCAGGTAGGGACACTGCTGACCCCCAGGTGTGCAGGTCACCTCCCCTTCCTAGTGATCAGGGCCTCAGGTAGGGACACTGCTGACCCCCAGGTGTGCAGGTCACCTCCCCTTCCTAGTGATCAGAACCTCAGGTAGGGACACTGCTGACCACAGGTGTGCAGGTCACCTCCCCTTCCTAGATATCAGGGCCTCAGGTAGGGACACTGCTGACCCCCAGGTGTGCAGGTCACCTCCCCTTCCTAGTGATCAGAACCTCAGGTAGGGACACTGCTGACCACAGGTGTGCAGGTCACCTCCCCTTCCTAGTGATCAGAACCTCAGGTAGGGACACTGCTGACCACAGGTGTGCAGGTCACCTCCCCTTCCTAGTGATCAGGGCCTCAGGTAGGGACACTGCTGACCCCCAGGTGTGCAGGTCACCTCCCCTTCCTAGTGATCAGAACCTCAGGTAGGGACACTGCTGACCACAGGTGTGCAGGTCACCTCCCCTTCCTAGTGATCAGAACCTCAGGTAAGGACACTGCTGACCCCCAGGTGTGCAGATCACCTCCCCTTCCTAGTGATCAGATCCTCAGGTAGGGACACTGCTGACCCCCAGGTGTGCAGGTCACCTCCCCTTCCTAGTGATCAGAGCCTCAGGTAGGGACACTGCTGACCACCAGGTGTGCAGGTCACCTCCCCTTCCTAGTGATCAGAGCCTCAGGTAGGGACACTGCTGACCCCCAGGTGTGCAGGTCGCCTCCCCTTCCTAGTGATCAGAACCTCAGGTAGGGACACTGCTGACCACAGGTGTGCAGGTCACCTCCACTTCCTAGTGATCAGAGCCTCAGGTAGGGACACTGCTGACCACAGGTGTGCAGGTCACCTCCCCTTCCTAGTGATCAGAACCTCAGGTAGGGACACTGCTGACCACAGGTGTGCAGGTCACCTCCCCTTCCTAGTGATCAGGGCCTCAGGTAGGGACACTGCTGACCCCCAGGTGTGCAGGTCACCTCCCCTTCCTAGTGATCAGGGCCTCAGGTAGGGACACTGCTGACCCCCAGGTGTGCAGGTCACCTCCCCTTCCTAGTGATCAGGGCCTCAGGTAGGGACACTGCTGACCCCCAGGTATGCGGGGTCACCTCCCCTTCCTAGTGATCAGAATCTCAGGTAGGGACACTGCTGACCCCCAGGTGTGCGGGGTCACCTCCCCTTCCTAGTGATCAGAACCTCAGGTAGGGACACTGCTGACCACAGGTGTGCAGGTCACCTCCCTTTCCTAGTGATCAGAACCTCAGGTAGGGACACTGCTGACCCCCAGGTGTGCAGGTCAGCTCCCCTTCCTACTGATCAGAACCTCAGGCAGGGACACTGCTGACCACAGGTGTGCAGGTCAGCTCCCCTTCCTACTGATCAGAACCTCAGGTAGGGACACTGCTGACCACAGGTGTGCAGGTCACCTCCCCTTCCTAGTGATCAGGGCCTCAGGTAGGGACACTGCTGACCCCCAGGTGTGCAGGTCACCTCCCCTTCCTAGTGATCAGAACCTCAGGTAGGGACACTGCTGACCACAGGTGTGCAGGTCACCTCCCCTTCCTAGTGATCAGGGCCTCAGGTAGGGACACTGCTGACCCCCAGGTGTGCAGGTCACCTCCCCTTCCTAGTGATCAGAACCTCAGGTAGGGACACTGCTGACCACAGGTGTGCAGGTCACCTCCCCTTCCTAGATATCAGGGCCTCAGGTAGGGACACTGCTGACCCCCAGGTGTGCAGGTCACCTCCCCTTCCTAGTGATCAGAACCTCAGGTAGGGACACTGCTGACCACAGGTGTGCAGGTCACCTCCCCTTCCTAGTGATCAGAACCTCAGGTAGGGACACTGCTGACCACAGGTGTGCAGGTCACCTCCCCTTCCTAGTGATCAGGGCCTCAGGTAGGGACACTGCTGACCCCCAGGTGTGCAGGTCACCTCCCCTTCCTAGTGATCAGAACCTCAGGTAGGGACACTGCTGACCACAGGTGTGCAGGTCACCTCCACTTCCTAGTGATCAGGGCCTCAGGTAGGGACACTGCTGACCCCCAGGTGTGCAGGTCACCTCCCCTTCCTAGTGATCAGGGCCTCAGGTAGGGACACTGCTGACCCCCAGGTGTGCGGGGTCACCTCCCCTTCCTAGTGATCAGGGCCTCAGGTAGGGACACTGCTGACCCCCAGGTGTGCGGGGTCACCTCCCCTTCCTAGTGATCAGAACCTCAGGTAGGGACACTGCTGACCACAGGTGTGCAGGTCACCTCCCCTTCCTAGTGATCAGAACCTCAGGCAGGGACACTGCTGACCACAGGTGTGCAGGTCAGCTCCCCTTCCTACTGATCAGAACCTCAGGTAGGGACACTGCTGACCACAGGTGTGCAGGTCACCTCCCCTTCCTAGTGATCAGGGCCTCAGGTAGGGACACTGCTGACCCCCAGGTGTGCAGGTCACCTCCCCTTCCTAGTGATCAGGGCCTCAGGTAGGGACACTGCTGACCCCCAGGTGTGCGGGTCACCTCCCCTTCCTAGTGATCAGAACCTCAGGTAGGGACACTGCTGACCACAGGTGTGCAGGTCACCTCCCCTTCCTAGTGATCAGAACCTCAGGCAGGGACACTGCTGACCACAGGTGTGCAGGTCAGCTCCCCTTCCTACTGATCAGAACCTCAGGTAGGGACACTGCTGACCACAGGTGTGCAGGTCACCTCCCCTTCCTAGTGATCAGGGCCTCAGGTAGGGACACTGCTGACCCCCAGGTGTGCAGGTCACCTCCCCTTCCTAGTGATCAGAACCTCAGGTAGGGACACTGCTGACCACAGGTGTGCAGGTCACCTCCCCTTCCTAGTGATCAGGGCCTCAGGTAGGGACACTGCTGACCACAGGTGTGCAGGTCAGCTCCCCTTCCTACTGATCAGAGCCTCAGGTAGGGACACTGCTGACCCCCAGGTGTGCAGGTCACCTCCCCTTCCTAGTGATCAGGGCCTCAGGTAGGGACACTGCTGACCACAGGTGTGCAGGTCACCTCCCCTTCCTAGTGATCAGGGCCTCAGGTAGGGACACTGCTGACCCCCAGGTGTGCAGGTCGCCTCCCCTTCCTAGTGATCAGAACCTCAGGTAGGGACACTGCTGACCACAGGTGTGCAGGTCACCTCCACTTCCTAGTGATCAGAGCCTCAGGTAGGGACACTGCTGACCACAGGTGTGCAGGTCACCTCCCCTTCCTAGTGATCAGAACCTCAGGTAGGGACACTGCTGACCACAGGTGTGCAGGTCACCTCCCCTTCCTAGTGATCAGGGCCTCAGGTAGGGACACTGCTGACCCCCAGGTGTGCAGGTCACCTCCCCTTCCTAGTGATCAGGGCCTCAGGTAGGGACACTGCTGACCCCCAGGTATGCGGGGTCACCTCCCCTTCCTAGTGATCAGAATCTCAGGTAGGGACACTGCTGACCCCCAGGTGTGCGGGGTCACCTCCCCTTCCTAGTGATCAGAACCTCAGGAAGGGACACTGCTGACCACAGGTGTGCGGGGTCAGCTCCCCTTCCTAGTGATCAGGGCCTCAGGTAGGGACACTGCTGACCCCCAGGTGTGCAGGTCACCTCCCCTTCCTAGTGATCAGGGCCTCAGGTAGGGACACTGCTGACCCCCAGGTGTGCAGGTCACCTCCCCTTCCTAGTGATCAGAATCTCAGGTAGGGACACTGCTGACCCCCAGGTGTGCGGGGTCACCTCCCCTTCCTAGTGATCAGAACCTCAGGAAGGGACACTGCTGACCACAGGTGTGCGGGGTCAGCTCCCCTTCCTAGTGATCAGGGCCTCAGGTAGGGACACTGCTGACCCCCAGGTGTGCAGGTCACCTCCCCTTCCTAGTGATCAGGGCCTCAGGTAGGGACACTGCTGACCCCCAGGTGTGCAGGTCACCTCCCCTTCCTAGTGATCAGGGCCTCAGGTAGGGACACTGCTGACCACAGGTGTGCAGGTCACCTCCCCTTCCTAGTGATCAGAGCCTCAGGTAGGGACACTGCTGACCCCCAGGTGTGCAGGTCACCTCCCCTTCCTAGTGATCAGAACCTCAGGTAGGGACACTGCTGACCACAGGTGTGCAGGTCACCTCCCCTTCCTAGTGATCAGGGCCTCAGGTAGGGACACTGCTGACCCCCAGGTGTGCAGGTCACCTCCCCTTCCTAGTGATCAGAACCTCAGGTAGGGACACTGCTGACCACAGGTGTGCAGGTCACCTCCCCTTCCTAGATATCAGGGCCTCAGGTAGGGACACTGCTGACCCCCAGGTGTGCAGGTCACCTCCCCTTCCTAGTGATCAGAACCTCAGGTAGGGACACTGCTGACCACAGGTGTGCAGGTCACCTCCCCTTCCTAGTGATCAGGGCCTCAGGTAGGGACACTGCTGACCCCCAGGTGTGCAGGTCACCTCCCCTTCTAGTGATCAGAACCTCAGGTAGGGACACTGCTGACCACAGGTGTGCAGGTCACCTCCCCTTCCTAGTGATCAGGGCCTCAGGTAGGGACACTGCTGACCCCCAGGTGTGCAGGTCGCCTCCCCTTCCTAGTGATCAGAACCTCAGGTAGGGACACTGCTGACCACAGGTGTGCAGGTCACCTCCACTTCCTAGTGATCAGAGCCTCAGGTAGGGACACTGCTGACCACAGGTGTGCAGGTCACCTCCCCTTCCTAGTGATCAGAACCTCAGGTAGGGACACTGCTGACCACAGGTGTGCAGGTCACCTCCCCTTCCTAGTGATCAGGGCCTCAGGTAGGGACACTGCTGACCCCCAGGTGTGCAGGTCACCTCCCCTTCCTAGTGATCAGAACCTCAGGTAGGGACACTGCTGACCCCCAGGTGTGCAGGTCACCTCCCCTTCCTAGTGGTCAGAGCCTCAAGTAGGGACACTGCTGACCCCCAGATGTGCAGGTCACCTCCCCTTCCTAGTGATCAGAGCCTCAGGTAGGGACACTGCTGACCCCCAGGTGTGCAGGTCACCTCCCCTTCCTAGTGATCAGAACCTCAGGTAGGGACACTGCTGACCACAGGTGTGCAGGTCACCTTCCCTTCCTAGTGATCAGAGCCTCAGGTAGGGACACTGCTGACCCCCAGGTGTGCAGGTCACCTCCCCTTCCTAGTGGTCAGAGCCTCAAGTAGGGACACTGCTGACCACAGGTGTGCAGGTCACCTCCCCTTCCTAGTGATCAGGGCCTCAGGTAGGGACACTGCTGACCACAGGTGTGCAGGTCACCTCCCCTTCCTAGTGATCAGAACCTCAGGTAGGGACACTGCTGACCCCCAGGTGTGCAGGTCACCTCCCCTTCCTAGTGATCAGAGCCTCAGGTAGGGCCACTGCTGACCCCCAGGTGTGCAGGTCACCTCCCCTTCCTAGTGATCAGAGCCTCAGGTAGGGACACTGCTGACCACAGGTGTGCAGGTCACCTCCCCTTCCTAGTGATCAGAACCTCAGGTAGGGACACTGCTGACCCCCAGGTGTGCAGGTCACCTCCCCTTCCTAGTGATCAGAACCTCAGGTAGGGACACTGCTGACCCCCAGGTGTGCAGGTCACCTCCCCTTCCTAGTGGTCAGAGCCTCAGGTAGGGACACTGCTGACCCCCAGATGTGCAGGTCACCTCCCCTTCCTAGTGATCAGAGCCTCAGGTAGGGACACTGCTGACCCCCAGGTGTGCAGGTCACCTCCCCTTCCTAGTGATCAGAACCTCAGGTAGGGACACTGCTGACCACAGGTGTGCAGGTCACCTCCCCTTCCTAGTGATCAGGGCCTCAGGTAGGGACACTGCTGACCCCCAGGTGTGCAGGTCACCTCCCCTTCCTAGTGATCAGAACCTCAGGTAGGGACACTGCTGACCACCAGGTGTGCAGGTCACCTCCCCTTCCTAGTGATCAGAACCTCAGGTAGGGACACTGCTGACCACAGGTGTGCAGGTCACCTCCCCTTCCTAGTGATCAGAGCCTCAGGTAGGGACACTGCTGACCACAGGTGTGCAGGTCACCTCCCCTTCCTAGTGATCAGGGCCTCAGGTAGGGACACTGCTGACCCCCAGGTGTGCAGGTCACCTCCCCTTCCTAGTGATCAGAGCCCACTGTTCCTTGAGTCCCCCCTTCCTGGTTTCCAGGTCCCTGGCCAGTCCTCTCATGGCTCAGGGACAGTCGGGGGCTGCAGTCATGAAGCAGAGTGACGCTGTTGTCAGATTGCCAGGGTGTCCCCAGGACCCTGGTGACTGGGTGTGCTACCTGGAGTGGGACAGGCAGGAGCTGCAATCAGAGGTTGTCCCGTCCCCTGGTGGCCACGGGGCCTGGTGCTTCCCCCGCCCGTCGTCCACGCTCTCCCTCGACTGTGCCTGCCTGCAGGTGACGGCACCAGCACCGGCTCTGCCCGCGGCAGCGAGGCCTCAGCTGTGTCGGGGCAGCTGCATGGGAAGGTCCCCTCTGTGGCCTTCCCCTCTCCCAAGACCCCTAGCCTGCAGACCGCCTGTGGGCCGTGCCAGTCCCCAAGGCTCCGGCCAAGGTCCCACCCTCAGGAGCAGGCAGAACTCCAGGGCAGAGGACGCAGACCCGTCCCCGGCTGAGCTCCCTCCAGGGCTCCAGGGGCTCCTCCTGCCTCTCCAGCTCCTGGGCTCCAGGTGGCCCTGGGCGGGTGGCCCCTCACTGCAGTCTCTGCCTCCGTGTCCACGGGGTCCTCCTCTGGGTCTGTGTCCCCTCCTCTGTCTCTGGGGAGGACACGGCCATGGCACGAGGGCCCCCTGACCCAGGAGGAGCCCATCTCAGGACCCTCCACTGACCACCTCTGCAGAGACCCTGTTCCCCACGCGGTCCCTTCACAGGCACTGGGGGCAGGACATGAGTTAATCCCGTCTTTCCACCTGGGGTGCTTTGGGTGAATCCTAGAGATGAGGAGAGACTTTGGGGGTCTCTGTCCCCTAGAGGATGCCTGTTCGGGGTGAATTTTGTCCTTCCAAATCTCCTAGGTAGCAGCCCTGACCCCGGACCTCAGAATGGGCTGTGGGTGGAGATGGCTCTTTGCAGAGGGGATGGAGGTGCAGTGAGGTCCCCAGGGTGGCCCTGACCCAGCAGGACTGGGGTCCTTGTAGAGGAGGAGATGAGGACACAGACGCACACAGAGGGACGGCCCTGGGAGGACACGGGGAGAAGATGGCGGCTGCGAGCCCAGGGGAGAGGCCTCGGGAGGAGCGCGCCCTGCCCACCCTGGACCTCAGGGCTTCCGGCCTGCAGGACTGGGCGGTTCCCGTGTGTGGAGTCGGCGGCGCTCTGCTGCCCGGCGTGTGGTCATCTCTTGGAGCTGGGCACTGGGGACGCTCCACTTGTGCTGTTCTCTAGAGGGCTTTGTTTCCTTATCACGGCGCATGGGACCACGGGCAGCGACGGTGACAGGGCTGCGCTCGAGGACAGCGCGGGAAGCACAGGCTGCGGTGCCGGTGCCGGTGTCGGCCTGGGTCTCACAGACCTGCGCCCCCGGGGCCGGAGACCCGCCGCTGTGCTCACGGCCCACTCTTCCCTTGCAGCCATTTCCACCAAGATGGTTGACAGGGTCTTCTCGGGCGCCGTGACCAGGTCGGTGGCCCTCGGCTCCCTCCCTGCCTCCCAGAGTGGGTGACTACCAGGCGCGGGTGCAAGTCCTCTGTGCCCTTCTGTCCCCGTGGGGCAGGGGACCCCATCACGCCGTCAGAGAAGGGGAGCTGCCTGTCGGGCGGGGTCCTGGCCGAGGGCTGGCTCAGGCACCGGTGTGTTGTCCACCGCGGACACTGGTGGCTCAGGCACCGGTGTGTTGTCCACCGCGGACACTGGTGGCTCAGCCCCGCCGGAGGCCCTGCCCTCTCTGCGCCCTGAGCCCGCCGCCCTGCTGATGCTCGCCTGGAGCCTGCTCCTGTGCGCAGAGGGAGCGGGCAGCACGCAGCACCTCTCCTAGGGCTTGAGGGACCGCGCGTGTCCCGCCCCCCAAACGCCCCTCCTCTCTCCTTGGCCCCTCCCTCCTCCACCCCTCCCCCCTCCCTCCTCCACCCCTCCCTCCCTGCCCCCTCCTCCCTCCCCCTCCCTCCTCCACCCCTCCCTCCTCCACCCCTCCCCCTCCCTCCTCCACCCCTCCCTCCCTGCCCCCTCCTCCCTCCCCCTCCCTCCTCCACCCCTCCCCCTCCCTCCTCCACCCCTCCCTCCCTGCTCCCTCCCCCTCCCTCCTCCACCCCTCCCTCCTCCACCCCTCCCTCCTCCACCCCTCCCTGCTCCCTCCTCCACCCCTCCCTCCCCCCTCCTCCCTCCCCCCTCCCTCCTCCACCCCTCCCTCCTCCACCCCTCCCTCCCTGACACCAACTTCTCTTCCCTCCTGGACGCAGAGGTAGAAAAGTCCAGAAGGAAGGGAAGATCAGCTACGCTGACTTTGTCTGGTTTCTGATCTCTGAGGAAGACAAAAAGACCCCAACAAGGTAGGAGCTCGGGTTCCCTCGGAGGCGCATGCGGGGACCCCCTGGTGCCCTTCCCTGCCATCTGCTCCTGTAGGCCCCAGGTCAGCCTGTGCAGGGGTGGTGTGTCCAGTCCTGGTCAGGCTGGGCCTGAGTGAGCATGTCCCGTCCTGGTCAGCCTGTGCAGGGTGGGCGTGTCCCGTCCTGGTCAGCCTGTGCAGGGGTGGGCGTGTCCCATCCTGGTCAGCCTGTGCAGGGTGGGCGTGTCCTGTCCTGGTCAGCCTGTGCAGGGTGGGCGTGTCCCATCCTGGTCAGCCTGTGCAGGGTGGGCGTGTCCTGTCCTGGTCAGCCTGTGCAGGGTGGGCGTGTCCCGTCCTGGTCAGCCTGTGCAGGGTGGGTGTGTCCCGTCCTGGTCAGCCTGTGCAGGGTGGGCGTGTCCCGTCCTGGTCAGCCTGTGCAGGGTGGGTGTGTCCCGTCCTGGTCAGCCTGTGCAGGGTGGGCGTGTCCCGTCCTGGTCAGCCTGTGCAGGGTGGGTGTGTCCCGTCCTGGTCAGCCTGTGCAGGGTGGGCGTGTCCCGTCCTGGTCAGCCTGTGCAGGGTGGGTGTGTCCGGTCCTGGTCAGGCTATGCAGGGTGGGTGTGTCCCGTCCTGGTCAGCCTGTGCAGGGTGGGTGTGTCCGGTCCTGGTCAGCCTGTGCAGGGTGGGTGTGTCCTGTCCTGGTCAGCCTGTGCAGGGTGGGCGTGTCCCGTCCTGGTCAGCCTGGGCCTGGGTGGGCGTGTCCCTGGCAGCCCAGCTGACGGGCCCCCAACACTAGCATCGAGTACTGGTTCCGGTGCATGGACCTGGACGGGGACGGGGCGCTGTCCATGTTCGAGCTGGAGTACTTCTACGAGGAGCAGTGCCGCAGGCTGGACAGCATGGCCATCGAGGCCCTGCCCTTCGAGGACTGCCTGTGCCAGATGCTAGACCTGGTCAAGCCGCAGAGCGAAGGTGAGGCGTGTGGGGCGACCTCGGGGGACAGCCAGCAGACCCAGGGCAGGGACAGTAGGAGGGCCTGCAAGGAGACCCCCAGGTGGGCTGCCCATGGCCAGGTGCAGCACGAGGTCCCATCTGCAGCATGGTGGACACCCGAGGAGGCCACGGGAAGGCCCAGCCCTGTGGACTTGGGACCAGGTCCTCACTGAGGTGTCCCCGGAGGCAGCACGTGCCATCACTGGGGATGGGCACTCGAGTGCAGGCGTCAGCCCTGCCTGGAGTGGACACCACAGGTCCACTGTCCCGCCCAGCTGTCCCGCCCAGCTCTCCCAGCCCTGTCCTCTCCCGTCCTCTGAGGTCACAGGGCAGGAGGGGTGGCCTCAAACCAGGCCTGGAGAGGAGGGGCTCCCTGCACCTTAGAGACAGGAGGACCCCCTGCACCCTAGAGGGGGGGCTCCCTGCACCTTAGAGACAGGAGGACCCCTGCACCCTAGAGGGGGAGGGGCTCCCTGCACCCTAGAGAGGGGGCTCCCTGCACCCTAGAGAGAGGAGGACCCCTGCACCCTAGAGAGAGGAGGACCCCCTGCACCCTAGAGAGAGGAGGACCCCTGCACCCTAGAGAGAGGAGGACCCCTGCACCCTAGAGACAGGAGGACCCCTGCACCCTAGAGAGAGGAGGACCCCTGCACCCTAGAGAGAGGAGGACCCCTGCACCCTAGAGAGAGGAGGACCCCTGCACCCTAGAGAGAGGAGGACCCCTGCACCCTAGAGAGAGGAGGACCCCCTGCACCCTAGAGAGAGGAGGACCCCTGCACCCTAGAGGGGGAGGGGCTCCCCGCACCCTAGAGACAGGAGGACCCCCTGCACCCTAGAGAGAGGAGGACCCCCTGCACCTTAGAGACAGGAGGACCCCTGCACCCTAGAGAGAGGAGGACCCCCTGCACCTTAGAGACAGGAGGACCCCCTGCACCCTAGAGAGAGGAGGACCCCCTGCACCTTAGAGACAGGAGGACCCCCTGCACCCTAGAGAGAGGAGGACCCCCTGCACCTTAGAGACAGGAGGACCCCCTGCACCCTAGAGAGAGGAGGACCCCCTGCACCTTAGAGACAGGAGGACCCCTGCACCCTAGAGACAGGAGGACCCCCTGCACCTCTGAGACAGGAGGACCCCTGCACCTTAGAGACAGGAGGACCCCTGCACCCTAGAGACAGGAGGACCCCCTGCACCCTAGAGACAGGAGGACCCCTGCACCCTAGAGAGAGGAGGACCCCTGCACCCTAGAGAGAGGAGGACCCCTGCACCCTAGAGAGAGGAGGACCCCTGCACCTTAGAGACAGGAGGACCCCCTGCACCCTAGAGAGAGGAGGACCCCTGCACCTTAGAGACAGGAGGACCCCCTGCACCCTAGAGAGAGGAGGACCCCTGCACCTTAGAGACAGGAGGACCCCCTGCACCCTAGAGAGAGGGGCTCCCTGCACCCTAGAGACAGGAGGACCCCTGCACCCTAGAGAGAGGAGGACCCCCTGCACCTCTGAGACAGGAGGACCCCCGCACCACCGCTTGGTTTTTCCCGTACCCTTTGGAGGTGACCAGGTCTCTGAGGTCGGCGCAGGCGCCTGCTGTCCCTTCCTCTGATGTGCTGGGGTCCTCTGTGCCTCCGCCTCCCTGGCCAGGTCCCCCGGGTCCTGGACAGCTCAGATGGTCTTGGGCTGGGGTGTCCGGCTGGCTGCCTGCCCCTGGTCCCCAGGTTCTGTCCCCTCGGGCACTCAGGGTAGCAGGGCTGCTGGCCCAGGGCCTCAGGGGCCCAGCTGGCCGGGTGCCCGAGCCAGTCCTCCCGCTGCACCTGGGGCACAAGCGTCCCCTGCACCCTCAGCCCCCCTGCGCCCTCAGCCCGCGCCTGTGCTCCAAAGGCCCCTCCCCCCGTCCCTGGTCCCTCTGTCCGTCCCTCTGTCCGGCAGGCAAGATCACCCTGCGCGACCTCAAGCAGTGCAAGCTGGCCA
>NW_027552756.1:0-59773 GCF_045843805.1 Urocitellus parryii | reverse complement strand
GTGTACTGATCATTACCTGCAAGTATCATCAAGATTGGTGCAAAAATGTTTGCTGAGATTTCAGGAAACTCGTAGATTTTTCGAAGCTTGGCAACCCCTTTCAATGAACATGATTCTCGTCAGTCTCTGCTTGGGGCTACTTCAATAGGACACAAACCATAGTGATAGAACTTGGAACTACATTATTTTGCCAAGTTTCAAAGAGCTAGCACAAACCGTGTTTGATTTAGAGTTCCAAAAACATGTGTGCATATAGGAGAAAACAGAGTGAAACCTAAACATGAAAACGGTTACTGCAAAGGAACGGTTTAACCTAGAAGATCGAAATTTGGTGTGCCAAGTGGGATTGGTGTAGTGATCATTACCTGCAAATATCATCAAGATTGGGTGCAAAAATGTTTCCTGAGTTTTCAGGAAACTCGTAGTTTTTTGGAAGCTTGGCAACCCCTTTCAATGAAAGTGATTCTCGTCAGTCTCTGCTTGGGGCTACTTCAATAGGACACAAACCATAGCGATACAACTTGGAACTACATTATTGTGCCATGTTTCAAAGAGCTAGCACAAAACGTGTTTGATTTAGAGTTCCAACAACATGTGTCCATATAGGAGAAAACAGAGTGAAACCTAAACATGAAAACGGTTACTGCAAAGGAACGGTTTAACCTAGAAGAACGAAATTTGGTGAGCCAATTGGGATTGGTGTACTGATCATTACCTGCATGTATCGTCACGATGGGGTGAAAAAATGTTTGCTGAGATTTCAGGAAACACGTAGTTTTTTGGAAGCTTGGCAACCCCTTTCAATGAACGTGATTCTCCTCAGTCTCTGCTTGGGGCTACTTCAATAGGACACAAACGATAGCAATAGAACATTTTAACTACATTATTGTGCCACGTTTCAAAGAGCTAGCACAAACCCGTGTTTGATTTAGAGTTCCAACAACATGTGTCCATATAGGAGAAAACAGAGTGAAACCTAAACATGAAAACGGTTACTGCAAAGAACGGTTTAACCTAGAAGAACGAAATTTGGTGAGCCAAGTGGGATTGGTGTAATGATCATTACCTGCAAATATCATCAAGATTGGGTGCAAAAATGTTTCCTGAATTATCAGGAAACTCGTAGTTTTTTGGAAGCTTGGCAACCCCTTTCAATGAAAGTGATTCTCGTCAGTCTCTGCTTGGGGCTACTTCAATAGGACACAAACCATAGCGGTAGATCTTGGAACTACATTATTGTGCCATGTTTCAAAGAGCTAGCACAAAACGTGTTTGATTTAGAGTTCCAACAACATGTGTCCATATAGGAGAAAACAGAGTGAAACCTAAACATGAAAACGGTTACTGCAAAGGAAGGATTTAACCTAGAAGAACGAAATTTGGTGAGCCAATTGGGATTGGTGTACTGATCATTACCTGCATGTATTATCACGATTGGGTGAAAAAATGTTTGCTGAGATTTCAGGAAACTCGTAGTTTTTTGGAAGCTTGGCAACCCGTTTCAATGAAAGTGATTCTCGTCAGTCTCTGCTTGGGGCTACTTCAATAGGACAGAAACCATAGCGAAAGAACTTGGAACTACATTATTGTGCCAAGTTTCAAAGAGCTAGCACAAACCGTGTTTGATTTAGAGTTCCACCTACATGTATCCATATAGGAGAAAACAGAGTGAAACCTAAACATCAAAACGGTTACTGAAAACTAACGGTTTAATCTAGAAGAACGAAATTTGGTGAGCCACGTGGGACTGGTGTACTGATCATTACCTGCAAGTATCATCAAGATTGGGTGCAAAAATGTTTGCTGAGATTTCAGGAAACTCGTAGTTTTTTGGAAGCTTGGCAACCCCTTTCAATGAACGTGATTCTCGTCAGTCTCTGCTTGGGGCTACTTCAATAGGACACAAACCATAGTGATAGAACTTGGAACTACATTATTGTGCCAAGTTTCAAAGAGCTAGCACAAACCGTGTTTGATTTAGAGTTCCAACTACATGTATCCATGTAGGAGAAAACAGAGTGAAACCTAAACATGAAAACGGTTACTGCAAAGGAACGGTTTAACCCAGAAGAACGAAATTTGGTGAGCCAATTGGGATTGGTGTACTGATCATTACCTGCATGTATCATCACGATTGGGTGAAAAAATGTTTGCTGAGATTTCAGGAAACTCGTAGTTTTTTGGAAGCTTGGCAACCCCTTTCAATGAACGTGATTCTCGTCAGTCTCTGCTTGGGGCTACTTCAATAGGACACAAATGAGAGCGATAGAACATTTTACCTACATTATTGTACCACGTTTCAAAGAGCTAGCACAAACCGTGTTTGATTTAGAGTTCCAACTACATGTATCCATATAGGAGAAAACAGAGTGAAACCTAAACATGAAAACGGTTACTGCAAAGGAACGGTTTAACCTAGAATAACGAAATTTGGTGAGCCAATTGGGATTGGTGTAGTGATCATTACCTGCATGTATCATCACGATTGGGTGAAAAAATATTTGCTGAGATTTCAGGAAACTCGTAGTTTTTTGGAAGCTTGGCAACCCCTTTCAATGAACGTGATTCTCGTCAGTCTCTGCTTGGGGCTACTTCAGTAGGACACAAATGATAGCGATAGAACATTTTAACTACATTATTGTGCCACGTTTCAAAGAGCTAGCACAAACCGTGTTTGATTTAGAGTTCCAACTACATGTATCCATATAGGAGAAAACAGAGTGAAACCTAAACATGAAAACGGTTACTGCAAACGAACGGTTTCACCTAGAAGAACGAAATTTGGTGTGCCAAGTGGGATTGGTGTAATGATCATTACCTGCAAGTATCATCAAGATTGGGTGAAAAAATGTTTGCTGAGATTTCAGGAAACTCGTAGTTTTTTGGAAGCTTGGCAACCCCTTTCAATGAAAGTGATTCTCGTCAGTCTCTACTTGCGGCTACTTCAATAGGACACAAACCATAGCGATAGAACTTGGAACTTCATTATTGTGCCAAGTTTCAAAGAGCTAGCACAAACCGTGTTTGATTTAGAGTTCCACCTACATGTATCCATATAGGAGAAAACAGAGTGAAACCTAAACATGAAAACGGTTACTGCAAAGGAAGGGTTTAACCTAGAAGAACGAAATTTGGTGAGCCAAGTGGGATTGGTGTACTGATCATTACCTGCAAGTATCATCAATATTGGGTGAAAACATGTTTGCTGAGATTTCAGGAAACTCGTTGTTCTTTGGAAGCTTGGCAACCCCTTTCAATGAAAGTGATTCTCGTCAGTCTCTGCTTAGGGCTACTTCAATAGGACACAAACCATAGCGATAGAACTTGAAACTACATTATTGTGCCATGTTTCAAAGAGCTAGCACAAAACGTGTTTGATTTAGAGTTCCAACTACATGTGTCCATATAGGAGAAAACAGAGTGAAACCTAAACATGAAAACGGTTACTGCAAAGGAACGGTTTAACCTAGAAGAACGAAATTTGGTGAGCCAATTGGGATTGTTGTACTGATCATTACCTGCATGTATCATCACGATTGGGTGAAAAAATGTTTGCTGAGATTTCAGGAAACTCGTAGTTTTTGGAAGCTTGGCAACCCCTTTCAATGAACGTGATTCTCGTCAGTCTCTGCTTGGGGCTACTTCAATAGGACACAAACGATAGTAATAGAACATTTTAACTACATTATTGTGCCACGTTTCAAAGAGCTAGCACACACCGTGTTTGATTTAGAGTTCCAACTACATGTATCCATATAGGAGAAAACAGATAAATATCCAAACTGTTACTGCAAAGGAACGGTTTAACCTAGAAGAACGAAATTTGGTGTGCCAAGTGGGATTGGTGTAATGATTATTACCTGCAAGTATCATCAAGATTGGGTGCAAAAATGTTTGCTGAGATTTCAGGAAACTCGTAGTTTTTTGGAAGCTTGGCAACCCCTTTCAATGAAAGTGATTCTCGTCAGTCTCTGCTTGGGGCTACTTGAATAGGACACAAACCATAGCGACAGAACTTGCAACTACATTATTGTGCCAGTTTCAAAGAGCTAGCACAAACCGTGTTTGATTTAGAGTTCCAACTACATGTATCCATATAGGAGAAAACAGAGTGAACCCTAAATATCCAAACGGTTACTGCAAAGGAACGGTTTAACCTAGAAGAACGAAATTTGGTGTGCCAAGTGGGATTGGTGTAATGATCATTACCTGCAAGTATCATCAAGATTGGGTGAAAAAATGTTTGCTGAGATTTCAGGAAACTCGTAGTTTTTTGGAAGCTTGGCAACCCCTTTCAATGAAAGTGATTCTCGTCAGTCTCTGCTTGGGGCTACTTGAATAGGACACAAACCATAGCGACAGAACTTGCAACTACATTATTGTGCCAGTTTCAAAGAGCTAGCACAAACCGTGTTTGATTTAGAGTTCCAACTACATGTATCCATATAGGAGAAAACAGAGTGAACCCTAAATATCCAAACGGTTACTGCAAAGGAACGGTTTAACCTAGAAGAACGAAATTTGGTGTGCCAAGTGGGATTGGTGTAATGATCATTACCTGCAAGTATCATCAAGATTGGGTGAAAAAATGTTTGCTGAGATTTCAGGAAACTCGTAGTTTTTTGGAAGCTTGGCAACCCCTTTCAATGAAAGTGATTCTCGTCAGTCTCTGCTTGGGGCTACTTCAATAGGACACAAACCATAGCGATAGAACTTGCAACTACATTATTGTGCCATGTTTCAAAGAGCTAGCACAAAACGTGTTTGATTTAGAGTTCCAAAACATGTGTCCATATAGGAGAAAACAGAGTGAAACCTAAACATGAAAACGGTTACTGCAAAGGAAGGGTTTAACCTAGAAGAACGAAATTTGGTGAGCCAATTGGGATTGGTGTACTGATCATTACCTGCATGTATTATCACGATTGGGTGAAAAAATGTTTGCTGAGATTTCAGGAAACTCGTAGTTTTTTGGAAGCTTGGCAACCCGTTTCAATGAAAGTGATTCTCGTCAGTCTCTGCTTGGGGCTACTTCAATAGGACACAAACCATAGCGAAAGAACTTGGAACTACATTATTGTGCCAAGTTTCAAAGAGCTAGCACAAACCGTGTTTGATTTAGAGTTCCACCTACATGTATCCATATAGGAGAAAACAGAGTGAAACCTAAACATCAAAACGGTTACTGAAAACTAACGGTTTAATCTAGAAGAACGAAATTTGGTGAGCCACGTGGGACTGGTGTACTGATCATTACCTGCAAGTATCATCAAGATTGGGTGCAAAAATGTTTGCTGAGATTTCAGGAAACTCTGAGTTTTTTGGAAGCTTGGCAACCCCTTTCAATGAACGTGATTCTCGTCAGTCTCTGCTTGGGGCTACTTCAATAGGACACAAACCATAGTGATAGAACTTGGAACTACATTATTGTGCCAAGTTTCAAAGAGCTAGCACAAACCGTGTTTGATTTAGAGTTCCAACTACATGTATTCATATAGGAGAAAACAGAGTGAAACCTAAACATGAAAACGGTTACTGCAAAGGATCGGTTTAACCCAGAAGAACGAAATTTGGTGAGCCAATTGGGATTGGTGTACTGATCATTACCTGCATGTATCATCACGATTGGGTGAAAAAATGTTTGCTGAGATTTCAGGAAACTCGTAGTTTTTGGAAGCTTGGCAACCCCTTTCAATGAACGTGATTCTCGTCAGTCTCTGCTTGGGGCTACTTCAATAGGACACAAACGATAGTAATAGAACATTTTAACTACATTATTGTGCCACGTTTCAAAGAGCTAGCACACACCGTGTTTGATTTAGAGTTCCAACTACATGTATCCATATAGGAGAAAACAGATAAATATCCAAACAGTTACTGCAAAGGAACGGTTTAACCTAGAAGAACGAAATTTGGTGTGCCAAGTGGGATTGGTGTAATGATTATTACCTGCAAGTATCATCAAGATTGGGTGCAAAAATGTTTGCTGAGATTTCAGGAAACTCGTAGTTTTTTGGAAGCTTGGCAACCCCTTTCAATGAAAGTGATTCTCGTCAGTCTCTGCTTGGGGCTACTTGAATAGGACACAAACCATAGCGACAGAACTTGCAACTACATTATTGTGCCAGTTTCAAAGAGCTAGCACAAACCGTGTTTGATTTAGAGTTCCAACTACATGTATCCATATAGGAGAAAACAGAGTGAACCCTAAATATCCAAACGGTTACTGCAAAGGAACGGTTTAACCTAGAAGAACGAAATTTGGTGTGCCAAGTGGGATTGGTGTAATGATCATTACCTGCAAGTATCATCAAGATTGGGTGAAAAAATGTTTGCTGAGATTTCAGGAAACTCGTAGTTTTTTTGGAAGCTTGCAACCCCTTTCAATGAAAGTGATTCTCGTCAGTCTCTGCTTGGGGCTACTTGAATAGGACACAAACCATAGCGACAGAACTTGCAACTACATTATTGTGCCAGTTTCAAAGAGCTAGCACAAACCGTGTTTGATTTAGAGTTCCAACTACATGTATCCATATAGGAGAAAACAGAGTGAACCCTAAATATCCAAACGGTTACTGCAAAGGAACGGTTTAACCTAGAAGAACGAAATTTGGTGTGCCAAGTGGGATTGGTGTAATGATCATTACCTGCAAGTATCATCAAGATTGGGTGAAAAAATGTTTGCTGAGATTTCAGGAAACTCGTAGTTTTTTGGAAGCTTGGCAACCCCTTTCAATGAAAGTGATTCTCGTCAGTCTCTGCTTGGGGCTACTTCAATAGGACACAAACCATAGCGATAGAACTTGCAACTACATTATTGTGCCATGTTTCAAAGAGCTAGCACAAAACGTGTTTGATTTAGAGTTCCAAAACATGTGTCCATATAGGAGAAAACAGAGTGAAACCTAAACATGAAAACGGTTACTGCAAAGGAAGGGTTTAACCTAGAAGAACGAAATTTGGTGAGCCAATTGGGATTGGTGTACTGATCATTACCTGCATGTATTATCACGATTGGGTGAAAAAATGTTTGCTGAGATTTCAGGAAACTCGTAGTTTTTTGGAAGCTTGGCAACCCGTTTCAATGAAAGTGATTCTCGTCAGTCTCTGCTTGGGGCTACTTCAATAGGACACAAACCATAGCGAAAGAACTTGGAACTACATTATTGTGCCAAGTTTCAAAGAGCTAGCACAAACCGTGTTTGATTTAGAGTTCCACCTACATGTATCCATATAGGAGAAAACAGAGTGAAACCTAAACATCAAAACGGTTACTGAAAACTAACGGTTTAATCTAGAAGAACGAAATTTGGTGAGCCACGTGGGACTGGTGTACTGATCATTACCTGCAAGTATCATCAAGATTGGGTGCAAAAATGTTTGCTGAGATTTCAGGAAACTCTGAGTTTTTTGGAAGCTTGGCAACCCCTTTCAATGAACGTGATTCTCGTCAGTCTCTGCTTGGGGCTACTTCAATAGGACACAAACCATAGTGATAGAACTTGGAACTACATTATTGTGCCAAGTTTCAAAGAGCTAGCACAAACCGTGTTTGATTTAGAGTTCCAACTACATGTATTCATATAGGAGAAAACAGAGTGAAACCTAAACATGAAAACGGTTACTGCAAAGGATCGGTTTAACCCAGAAGAACGAAATTTGGTGAGCCAATTGGGATTGGTGTACTGATCATTACCTGCATGTATCATCACGATTGGGTGAAAAAATGTTTGCTGAGATTTCAGGAAACTCGTAGTTTTTTGGAAGCTTGGCAACCCCTTTCAATGAACGTGATTCTCGTCAGTCTCTGCTTGGGGCTACTTCAATAGGACACAAATGATAGCGATAGAACATTTTACCTACATTATTGTACCACGTTTCAAAGAGCTAGCACAAACCGTGTTTGATTTAGAGTTCCAACTACATGTATCCATATAGGAGAAAACAGAGTGAAACCTAAACATGAAAACGGTTACTGCAAAGGAACGGTTTAACCTAGAATAACGAAATTTGGTGAGCCAATTGGGATTGGTGTAGTGATCATTACCTGCATGTATCATCACGATTGGGTGAAAAAATATTTGCTGAGATTTCAGGAAACTCGTAGTTTTTTGGAAGCTTGGCAACCCCTTTCAATGAACGTGATTCTCGTCAGTCTCTGCTTGGGGCTACTTCAGTAGGACACAAATGATAGCGATAGAACATTTTAACTACATTATTGTGCCACGTTTCAAAGAGCTAGCACAAACCGTGTTTGATTTAGAGTTCCAACTACATGTATCCATATAGGAGAAAACAGAGTGAAAGCTAAATATCCAAACAGTTACTGCAAAGGAACGGTTTAACCTAGAAGAACGAAATTTGGTGTGCCAAGTGGGATTGGTGTAATGATTATTACCTGCAAGTATCATCAAGATTGGGTGCAAAAATGTTTGCTGAGATTTCAGGAAACTCGTAGTTTTTTGGAAGCTTGGCAACCCCTTTCAATGAAAGTGATTCTCGTCAGTCTCTGCTTGGGGCTACTTGAATAGGACACAAACCATAGCGACAGAACTTGCAACTACATTATTGTGCCAGTTTCAAAGAGCTAGCACAAACCGTGTTTGATTTAGAGTTCCAACTACATGTATCCATATAGGAGAAAACAGAGTGAACCCTAAATATCCAAACGGTTACTGCAAAGGAACGGTTTAACCTAGAAGAACGAAATTTGGTGTGCCAAGTGGGATTGGTGTAATGATCATTACCTGCAAGTATCATCAAGATTGGGTGAAAAAATGTTTGCTGAGATTTCAGGAAACTCGTAGTTTTTTGGAAGCTTGGCAACCCCTTTCAATGAAAGTGATTCTCGTCAGTCTCTGCTTGGGGCTACTTGAATAGGACACAAACCATAGCGATAGAACTTGCAACTACATTATTGTGCCAAGTTTCAAAGAGCTAGCACAAACCGTGTTTGATTTAGAGTTCCAAATACATGTATCCATATAGGAGAAAACAGAGTGAAACCTAAACATGAAAACGGTTACTGCAAAGGAACGGTTTAACCTAGAAGAACGAAATTTGGTGAGCCAAGTTGGATTGGTGTACTGATCATTACCTGCAAGTATCATCAAGATTGGGTGAAAAAATGTTTGCTGAGATTTCAGGAAACTCGTAGTTTTTTGGAAGCTTGGCAACCCCTTTCAATGAAAGTGATTCTCGTCAGTCTCTGCTTGGGGCTACTTCAATAGGACACAAACCATAGCGAAGGAACTTGGAACTACATTATTGTGCCAAGTTTCAAAGAGCTAGCACAAACCATGTTTGATTTAGAGTTCCAACTACATGTATCCATATTGGAGAAAACAGAGTGAAACCTAAAGATGAATACCCTTACTGCAAAGGAACGGTTTAACCTAGAAGAACGAAATTTGGTGAGCCAAGTGGGATTGGTGTACTGATGATTACCTGCCAGTATCATCAATATTGGGTTAAAAAATGTTTGCTGAGATTTCAGGAAACTCGTAGTTTTTTGGAAGCTTGGCAACCCCTTTCAATGAAAGTGATTCTCGTGAGTCTCTGATTGGGGCTACTTCCATAGGACACAAACCATATCGATAGAACTTGGAACTACATTATTCTGCCAAGATTCAAAAAGCTAGCACAAACCGTATTTGATTTAGAGTTCCAACTACATGTACCCATATTGGAGAAAACAGAGTGAAACCTAAACATGAAAACAGTTACTGCAAAGGAACGGTTTAACCTAGAAGAACGAAATTTGCTGAGCCAAGTGGGACTGGTGTACTGATCATTACCTGCCAGTATCATCAAGATTGGGTGAAAAAATGTTTGCTGAGATTTCAGGAAACTTGTAGTTTTTTGGAAGCTTGGCAACCCCTTTCAATAAAGTGATTCTACTCAGTCTCTGCTTGGGGCTACTTCCATAGGACACAAACCATAGCGATAGAACTTGGAACTACAGTATTCTGCCATGTTTCAAAGAGCTAGCACAAATCGTGTTTGATTTAGAGTTCCAACTACATGTATCCATGTAGGAGAAAACAGAGTGAAACCTAAACATGAAAACGGTTCCTGGAAAGGAACGGTTTAACCTAGAAGAACGAAATTTGGTGTGCCAAGTGGGATTTGTGTACTGATCATTACCTGCAAGTATCATCAAGATTGGGTGAAAAAATGTTTGCTGAGATTTCAGGAAACTCGTAGTTTTTTGGAAGCTTGGCAACCCCTTTCAATGAAAGTGATTCTCGTCAGTCTCTGCTTCGGGATACTTCAATAGGACACAAACCATAGCGATAGAACTTGGAACTACATTATTGTGCCAAGTTTCAAAGAGCTAGCATAAACTGTGTTTGATTTAGAGTTCCAACTACATGTATCCATATAGGAGAAAACAGAGTGAAACCTAAACATGAAAATGGTTACTGCAAAGGAACGGTTTAACATACAAGAACAAAATTTGGTGAGCCACGTGGGACTGGTGTACTGATCATTACCTGCAAGTATCATCAAGATTGGGTGCAAAAATGTTTGCTGAGATTTCAGGAAACTCGTAGTTTTTTGTAAGCTTGGCAGCCCCTTTCAATGAGAGTGATTCTCGACAGTCTCTGCTTGGGGCTACTTCAATAGGACACAAACCATAGCGATAGAACTTGGAACTACATTATTGTGCCAAGTTTCAAGAAGCTAGCACAAATCGTGTTTGATTTAGAGTTCCAAATACATGTATCCATATAGGAGAAAACAGAGTGAAACCTAAATATGAAAACGGTTACTACAAAGGAACGGTTTAACCTAGAAGAAAGAAATTTGGTGAGCCAAGTGGGATTGGTGTACTGATCATTACCTGCAAGTATCATCAAGATTGGGTGAAAAATTTTTTGCTGAGATTTCAGGAAACTCGTAGTTTTTTGGAAGCTTGGCAACCCTTTTCAATAAAAGTGATTCTCTTCAGTCTCTGCTTGGGACTACTTCAATAGGACACAAACCATAGTGATAGAACTTGGAACTACATTATTGTGCCAAGTTTCAAAGAGGTAGCACAAACCGTGTTTGATTTAGAGTTCCAACTACATGTATCCATATAGGAGAAAACAGAGTGAAACCTAAACATGAAAACGGTTACTGCAAAGGAACGGTTTAATCTAGAAGAACGAAATTTGGTGAGCCAAGTGGGATTGGTGTACTGATCATTACCTGCAAGTATCATCAAGATTGGGTGAAAAAATGTTTGCTGAGATTTCAGGAAACTCGTAGTTTTTGGAAGCTTGGCAACCCCTTTCAATGAAAGTGATTCTCGTCAGTCTCTGCTTGGGGCTACTTCAATAGGACACAAACCATAGCGAAAGAACTTGGAACTACATTATTGTGCCAAGTTTCAAAGAGCTAGCACAAACCGTGTTTGATTTAGAGTTCCAACTACATGTATCCATATAGGAGAAAACAGAGTGAAACCTAAAGATGAAAACGGTTACTGCAAAGGGACGGTTTAACCTAGAAGAAAGAAATTTGGTGAGCCAAGTGGGATTGGTGTACTGATCATTACCTGCAAGTATCATCAAGATTGGGTGAAAAATTTTTTGCTGAGATTTCAGGAAACTCATAGTTTTTTGGAAGTTTGGAAACCCCTTTCAATTAAAGTGATTCTCGTCAGTCTCTGATTGGGGCTAATTCAATGGGACACAAAGCATAGCGATAGAACTTGGAACTACATTATTGTGCCAAGTTTCAAAGAGCTAGCAAAAACCATATTTGATTTAGAGTTCCAAATACATATATCCATATAGGAGAAAACAGAGTGAAACCTAAACAAAAAAATGGTTACTGCAAAGGAACGGTTTAACCTAGAAGAACGAAATTTGGTGAGCCAAGTGGGATTGGTGTACTGATCATTACCTGCAAGTATCATCAAGATTGGGTGAAAAAATATTTGCTGAGATTTCAGGAAACTCGTAGTTTTTGTAAGCTTGGCAGCCCCTTTCAATGAAAGTGATTCTCGTCAGTCTCTGCCTGGGGCTACTTCAATAGGACACAAACCATACCGATACAACTTGGAAGTACATTATTGTGCCAAGTTTCAAAGAACTAGCACAAACCGTGTTTGACTTACAGTTCCAACTACATGTATCCATATAGCAGAAAGCAGAGTGAAACCTAAACATGAAAAAGATTACAGCAAAGGAACGGTTTAACCTAGAAGAACGAAATTTGGTGAGCCAAGTTGGATTGGTGTACTGATCATTACCTGCAAGTATCATCAAGATTGGGTGAAAAAATGTTTGCTGAGATTTCAGGAAACTCGTAGTTTTTTGGAAGCTTGGCAACCCCTTTCAATGAAAGTGATTCTCGTCAGTCTCTGCTTCGGGCTACTTCAATAGGACACAAATGATAGCGATAGAACATTTTAACTACATTATTGTGCCACGTTTCAAAGAGCTAGCACAAACCGTGTTTGATTCAGAGTTCCAACTACATGTATCCATATAGGAGAAAACAGAGTGAAACCTAAACATGAAAACGGTTACTGCAAAGGAACGGTTTAACCTAGAAGAACGAAATTTGGTGTGCCAAGTGGGATTGGTGTAGTGATTATTACCTGCAAGTATCATCAAGATTGGGTGAAAAAATGTTTGCTGAGATTTCAGGAAACTCGTAGTTTTTTGGAAGCTTGGCAACCCCTTTCAATGAAAGTGATTCTCGTCAGTCTCTGCTTGGGGCTACTTCAATAGGACACAAACCATAGCGACAGAACTTGCAACTACATTATTGTGCCAAGTTTCAAAGAGCTAGCACAAACCGTGTTTGATTTAGAGTTCCAAATACATGTATCCATATTGGAGAAAACAGAGTGAAACCTAAAGATGAATACGGTTACTGCAAAGGAACGGTTTAACCTAGAAGAACGAAATTTGGTGAGCCAAGTGGGATTGGTGTACTGATGATTACCTGCCAGTATCATCAAT
The DNA here is from genome assembly GCF_045843805.1 of Urocitellus parryii. Taxonomy (NCBI): domain Eukaryota; kingdom Metazoa; phylum Chordata; class Mammalia; order Rodentia; family Sciuridae; genus Urocitellus; species Urocitellus parryii. The sequence continues at coordinate 46,811 of NW_027552756.1, read as the reverse complement.
ATTGGGTTAAAAAATGTTTGCTGAGATTTCAGGAAACTCGTAGTTTTTTGGAAGCTTGGCAACCCCTTTCAATGAAAGTGATTCTCGTCAGTCTCTGATTGGGGCTACTTCCATAGGACACAAACCATATCGATAGAACTTGGAACTACATTATTCTGCAAAGATTCAAAAAGCTAGCACAAACCGTATTTGATTTAGAGTTCCAACTACATGTACCCATATTGGAGAAAACAGAGTGAAACCTAAACATGAAAACGGTTACTGCAAAGGAACGGTTTAACCTAGAAGAACGAAATTTGCTGAGCCAAGTGGGACTGGTGTACTGATCATTACCTGCCAGTATCATCAAGATTGGGTGAAAAAATGTTTGCTGAGATTTCAGGAAACTTGTAGTTTTTTGGAAGCTTGGCAACCCCTTTCAATAAAGTGATTCTACTCAGTCTCTGCTTGGGGCTACTTCCATAGGACACAAACCATAGCGAAAGAACTTGGAACTACAGTATTCTGCCATGTTTCAAAGAGCTAGCACAAATCGTGTTTGATTTAGAGTTCCAACTACATGTATCCATATAGGAGAAAACAGAGTGAAACCTAAACATGAAAACGGTTGCTGGAAAGGAACGGTTTAACCTAGAAGAACGAAATTTGGTGTGCCAAGTGGGATTTGTGTACTGATCATTACCTGCAAGTATCATCAAATTGGGTGAAAAAATGTTTGCTGAGATTTCAGGAAACTCGTAGTTTTTTGGAAGCTTGGCAACCCCTTTCAATGAAAGTGATTCTCGTCAGTCTCTGCTTCGGGATACTTCAATAGGACACAAACCATAGCGATAGAACTTGGAACTACATTATTGTGCCAAGTTTCAAAGAGCTAGCATAAACTGTGTTTGATTTAGAGTTCCAACTACATGTATCCATATAGGAGAAAACAGAGTGAAACCTAAACATGAAAATGGTTACTGCAAAGGAACGGTTTAACATACAAGAACAAAATTTGGTGAGCCACGTGGGACTGGTGTACTGATCATTACCTGCAAGTATCATCAAGATTGGGTGCAAAAATGTTTGCTGAATTTTCAGGAAACTCGTAGTTTTTTGTAAGCTTGGCAGCCCCTTTCAATGAGAGTGATTCTCGACAGTCTCTGCTTGGGGCTACTTCAATAGGACACAAACCATAGCGATAGAACTTGGAACTACATTATTGTGCCAAGTTTCAAAGAGCTAGCACAAACCGTGTTTGATTTAGAGTTCCAACTACATGTATCCATATAGGAGAAAACAGAGTGAAACCTAAATATGAAAACGGTTACTACAAAGGAACGGTTTAACCTAGAAGAAAGAAATTTGGTGAGCCAAGTGGGATTGGTGTACTGATCATTACCTGCAAGTATCATCAAGATTGGGTGAAAAATTTTTTGCTGAGATTTCAGGAAACTCGTAGTTTTTTGGAAGCTTGGCAACCCTTTTCAATGAAAGTGATTCTCGTCAGTCTCTGCTTGGGACTACTTCAATAGGACACAAACCATAGTGATAGAACTTGGAACTACATTATTGTGCCAAGTTTCAAAGAGCTAGCAGAAACCGTGTTTGATTTAGAGTTCCAACTACATGTATCCATATAGGAGAAAACAGAGTGAAACCTAAACATGAAAACGGTTACTGCAAAGGAACGGTTTAATCTAGAAGAACGAAATTTGGTGAGCCAAGTGGGATTGGTGTACTGATCATTACCTGCAAGTATCATCAAGATTGGGTGAAAAAATGTTTGCTGAGATTTCAGTAAACTCGTAGTTTTTTGGAAGCTTGGCAACCCCTTTCAATGAAAGTGATTCTCGTCAGTCTCTGCTTGGGGCTACTTCAATAGGACACAAACCATAGCGAAAGAACTTGGAACTACATTATTGTGGCAAGTTTCAAAGAGCTAGGACAAACCGTGTTTGATTTAGAGTTCCAACTACATGTATCCATATAGGAGAAAACAGAGTGAAACCTAAAGATGAAAACGGTTACTGCAAAGGAACGGTTTAACCTAGAAGAAAGAAATTTGGTGAGCCAAGTGGGATTGGTGTACTGATCATTACCTGCAAGTATCATCAAGATTGGGTGAAAAATTTTTTGCTGAGATTTCAGGAAACTCGTAGTTTTTTGGAAGTTTGGAAACCCCTTTCAATTAAAGTGATTCTCGTCAGTCTCTGATTGGGGCTAATTCAATGGGACACAAAGCATAGCGATAGAACTTGGAACTACATTATTGTGCCAAGTTTCAAAGAGCTAGCAAAAACCATATTTGATTTAGAGTTCCAACTACATATATCCATATAGGAGAAAACAGAGTGAAACCTAAACATGAAAATGGTTACTGTAAAGGAACGGGTTAACCTACAAGAACAAAATTTGGTGAGTCAATTGGGATTGGTGTACTGATCATTACCTTCAAGTATCATCAGGATTGGGTGCAAAAATGTTTGCTGTATATTCAGGAAACTCGTAGTTTCTTGTAAGCTTGACAGCCCCTTTCAATGAAAGTGATTCTCGACAGTCTCTGCTTGGGGCTACTTCAATAGGACACAAACCATAGCGATAGAACTTCGAACTACATTATTGTGCCAAGTTTCAAAAGGCTAGCACAAATCGTGTTTTATTTAGAGTTCCATCTACATGTATCCATACAGGAGAAAGCAGAGTGAAACCTAAACATGAAAACGGATACTGCAAAGGAACGGTTTAACCTAGAAGTACGAAATTTGGTGAGCCAAGTTGGATTGGTGTACTGATCATTACCTGCAAGTATCATCAAGATTGGGTGAAAAAATGTTTGCTGAGATTTCAGGAAACTCGTAGTTTTTTTAAGCTTGGCAAGCCCTTTCAATGAAAGTGATTCTCGTCAGTCTCTGCTTGCGGCTACTTCAATAGGACACAAACCATAGCGATAGAACTTGGAACTACATTATTGTGCCAAGTTTCAAAGAGCTAGCACAAACCGTGTTTGATTTAGAGTTCCAACTACATGTATCCATATAGGAGAAAACAGAGTGAAACCTAAAGATGAAAACGGTTACTGCAAAGGAACGGTTTAACCTAGAAGAACGAAATTTGGTGAGCCAAGTGGGACTGGTGTACTGATCATTACCTGCCAGTATCATCAAGATTGGGTGAAAAAATGTTTGCTGAGATTTCAGGAAACTCGTAGTTTTTTGGAAGCTTGGCAACCCCTTTCAATGAAAGTGATTCTCGTCAGTCTCTGCTTGGGGCTGCTTCAATAGGACACAAACCATAGCGAAAGAACTTGGAACTACATTATTTTGCCAAGTTTCAAAGAGCTAGCATAAACTGTATTTGATATTGGGTTCCAACTACATGTATCCATATAGGAGAAAACAGAGTGAAACCTAAACATGAAAACGGTTACTGCAAAAGAACGGTTTAAACTACAAGAACAAAATTTGGTGAGCCACGTGGGACTGGTGTACTGATCATTACCTGCAAGTATCATCAGGATTGGGTGCAAAAATGTTTGCTGAATTTTCAGGAAACTCGTAGTTTTTTGTAAGCTTGGCAGCCCATTTCAATGAAAGTGATTCTCGACAGTCTCTGCTTGGGGCTACTTCAATAGGACACAAACCATAGCGATAGAACTTGGAACTACATTATTGTGCCAAGTTTCAAAAAGCTAGCACAAATCGTGTTTGATTTAGAGTTCCATCTACATGTATCCATATAGGAGAAAGCAGAGTGAAACCTAAACATGAAAACGGTTACTGGAAAGTAACGGTTTAACCTAGAAGAACAAAATTTGGTGAGCCAAGTTGGATTGGTGTACTGATCATTACCTGCAAGTATCATCAAGATTGGGTGAACAAAGGTTTGCTGAGTTTTCAGGAAACTCATAGTTTTGTAAGCTTGGCAGCCCCTTTCAATGAAAGTGATTCTCGTCAGTCTCTGCTTGGGGCTACTTCAATAGGACACAAACCATACCGATACAACTTGGAAGTACATTATTGTGCCAAGTTTCAAAGAGCTAGCACAAACCGTGTTTGATTTAGAGTTCCAACTACATGTATACATATAGGAGAAAACAGAGTGAAACCTAAACATGAAAATGGTTACTGGAAAGTAACGGTTTAACCTAGAAGAACGAAATTTGGTGAGCCAAGTGGGATTGGTGTACTGATCATTACCTTCAAGTATCATCAGGATTGGGTGCAAAAATGTTTGCTGAATATTCAGGAAACTCGTAGTTTCTTGTAAGCTTGACAGCCCCTTTCAATGAAAGTGATTCTCGACAGTCTCTGCTTGGGGCTACTTCAATAGGACACAAACCATAGCGATAGAACTTGGAACTACATTATTGTGCCAAGTTTCAAAAGGCTAGCACAAATCGTGTTTTATTTAGAGTTCCATCTACATGTATCCATACAGGAGAAAGCAGAGTGAAACCTAAACATGAAAACGGTTACTGCAAAGGAACGGTTTAACCTAGAAGTACGAAATTTGGTGAGCCAAGTTGGATTGGTGTACTGATCATTACCTGCAAGTATCATCAAGATTGGGTGAAAAAATGTTTGCTGAGATTTCAGGAAACTCGTAGTTTTTTTAAGCTTGGCAACCCCTTTCAATGAAAGTGATTCTCGTCAGTCTCTGCTTGCGGCTACTTCAATAGGACACAAACCATAGCGATAGAACTTGGAACTACATTATTGTGCCAAGTTTCAAAGAGCTAGCAGAAACCGTGTTTGATTTAGAGTTCCAACTACATGTATCCATATAGGAGAAAACAGAGTGAAACCTAAAGATGAAAACGGTTACTGCAAAGGAACGGTTTAACCTAGAAGAACGAAATTTGGTGAGCCAAGTGGGACTGGTGTACTGATCATTACCTGCCAGTATCATCAAGATTGGGTGAAAAAATGTTTGCTGAGATTTCAGGAAACTCGTAGTTTTTTGGAAGCTTGGCAACCCCTTTCAATGAAAGTGATTCTCGTCAGTCTCTGCTTGGGGCTGCTTCAATAGGACACAAACCATAGCGAAAGAACTTGGAACTACATTATTTTGCCAAGTTTCAAAGAGCTAGCATAAACTGTATTTGATTTTGGGTTCCAACTACATGTATCCATATAGGAGAAAACAGAGTGAAACCTAAACATGAAAACGGTTACTGCAAAGGAACGGTTTAAACTACAAGAACAAAATTTGGTGAGCCACGTGGGACTGGTGTACTGATCATTACCTGCAAGTATCATCAGGATTGGGTGCAAAAATGTTTGCTGAATTTTCAGGAAACTCGTAGTTTTTTGTAAGCTTGGCAGACCCATTCAATGAAAGTGATTCTCGACAGTCTCTGCTTGGGGCTACTTCAATAGGACACAAACCATAGCGATAGAACTTGGAACTACATTATTGTGCCAAGTTTCAAAAAGCTAGCACAAATCGTGTTTGATTTAGAGTTCCAACTACATGTATCCATATAGGAGAAAGCAGAGTGAAACCTAAACATGAAAACGGTTACTGCAAAGGAACGGTTTAACCTAGAAGAACAAAATTTGGTGAGCCAAGTTGGATTGGTGTACTGATCATTACCTGCAAGTATCATCAAGATTGGGTGAAAAAAGGTTTGCTGAGATTTCAGGAAACTCATAGTTTTGTAAGCTTGGCAGCCCCTTTCAATGAAAGTGATTCTCGTCAGTCTCTGCTTGGGGCTACTTCAATAGGACACAAACCATACCGATACAACTTGGAAGTACATTATTGTGCCAAGTTTCAAAGAGCTAGCACAAACCGTGTTTGATTTAGAGTTCCAACTACATGTATACATATAGGAGAAAACAGAGTGAAACCTAAACATGAAAATGGTTACTGGAAAGTAACGGTTTAACCTAGAAGAACGAAATTTGGTGAGCCAAGTGGGATTGGTGTACTGATCATTACCTTCAAGTATCATCAGGATTGGGTGCAAAAATGTTTGCTGAATATTCAGGAAACTCGTAGTTTCTTGTAAGCTTGACAGCCCCTTTCAATGAAAGTGATTCTCGACAGTCTCTGCTTGGGGCTACTTCAATAGGACACAAACCATAGCGATAGAACTTGGAACTACATTATTGTGCCAAGTTTCAAAAGGCTAGCACAAATCGTGTTTTATTTAGAGTTCCATCTACATGTATCCATACAGGAGAAAGCAGAGTGAAACCTAAACATGAAAACGGTTACTGCAAAGGAACGGTTTAACCTAGAAGTACGAAATTTGGTGAGCCAAGTTGGATTGGTGTACTGATCATTACCTGCAAGTATCATCAAGATTGGGTGAAAAAATGTTTGCTGAGATTTCAGGAAACTCGTAGTTTTTTTAAAGCTTGGCAACCCCTTTCAATGAAAGTGATTCTCGTCAGTCTCTGCTTGCGGCTACTTCAATAGGACACAAACCATAGCGATAGAACTTGGAACTACATTATTGTGCCAAGTTTCAAAGAGCTAGCAGAAACCGTGTTTGATTTAGAGTTCCAACTACATGTATCCATATAGGAGAAAACAGAGTGAAACCTAAAGATGAAAACGGTTACTGCAAAGGAACGGTTTAACCTAGAAGAACGAAATTTGGTGAGCCAAGTGGGACTGGTGTACTGATCATTACCTGCCAGTATCATCAAGATTGGGTGAAAAAATGTTTGCTGAGATTTCAGGAAACTCGTAGTTTTTTGGAAGCTTGGCAACCCCTTTCAATGAAAGTGATTCTCGTCAGTCTCTGCTTGGGGCTGCTTCAATAGGACACAAACCATAGCGAAAGAACTTGGAACTACATTATTTTGCCAAGTTTCAAAGAGCTAGCATAAACTGTATTTGATTTTGGGTTCCAACTACATGTATCCATATAGGAGAAAACAGAGTGAAACCTAAACATGAAAACGGTTACTGCAAAGGAACGGTTTAAACTACAAGAACAAAATTTGGTGAGCCACGTGGGACTGGTGTACTGATCATTACCTGCAAGTATCATCAGGATTGGGTGCAAAAATGTTTGCTGAATTTTCAGGAAACTCGTAGTTTTTTGTAAGCTTGGCAGCCCCTTTCAATGAAAGTGATTCTCGACAGTCTCTGCTTGGGGCTACTTCAATAGGACACAAACCATAGCGATAGAACTTGGAACTACATTATTGTGCCAAGTTTCAAAAAGCTAGCACAAATCGTGTTTGATTTAGAGTTCCAACTACATGTATCCATATAGGAGAAAGCAGAGTGAAACCTAAACATGAAAACGGTTACTGCAAAGGAACGGTTTAACCTAGAAGAACAAAATTTGGTGAGCCAAGTTGGATTGGTGTACTGATCATTACCTGCAAGTATCATCAAGATTGGGTGAAAAAAGGTTTGCTGAGATTTCAGGAAACTCATAGTTTTGTAAGCTTGGCAGCCCCTTTCAATGAAAGTGATTCTCGTCAGTCTCTGCTTGGGGCTACTTCAATAGGACACAAACCATACCGATACAACTTGGAAGTACATTATTGTGCCAAGTTTCAAAGAGCTAGCACAAACCGTGTTTGATTTAGAGTTCCAACTACATGTATCCATATAGGAGAAAACAGAGTGAAACCTAAACATGAAAACGGTTACTGGAAAGTAACGGTTTAACCTAGAAGAACGAAATTTGGTGAGCCAAGTGGGATTGGTGTACTGATCATTACCTGCAAGTATCATCAAGATTGGGTGAAAAAATGTTTGCTGAGATTTCAGGAAACTCGTAGTTTTTTGTAAGCTTGGCAACTCCTTTCAATGAAAGTGATTCTCGTCAGTCTCTGCTTGGGGCTACTTCAATTCGACACAAACCATACTGATACAACTTGGAAGTACATTATTGTGCCAAGTTTCAAAGACCTAGCACAAACCGTGTTTGATTTAGAGTTCCAACTACATGTATCCATATAGGAGAAAACAGAGTGAAACCTAAAGATGAAAACGGTTACTGCAAAGGAACGGTTTAACCTAGAAGAACGAGATTTGGTGAGCCAAGTGGGATTGGTGTACTGATCATTACCTGCAAGTATCATCAAGATTGAGTGAAAAAATGTTTGCTGAGATTTCAGGAAACTCGTAGTTTTTTGGAAGCTTGGCAACCCCTTTCAATGAAAGTGTTTCTCGTCAGTCTCTGCTTGGGGCTACTTCAATAGGACACAAACCATAGCGAAAGAACTTGGAACTACATTATTGTGGCAAGTTTCAAAGAGCTAGGACAAACCGTGTTTGATTTAGAGTTCCAACTACATGTATCCATATAGGAGAAAACAGAGTGAAACCTAAAGATGAAAACGGTTACTGCAAAGGAACGGTTTAACCTAGAAGAAAGAAATTTGGTGAGCCAAGTGGGATTGGTGTACTGATCATTACCTGCAAGTATCATCAAGATTGGGTGAAAAATTTTTTGCTGAGATTTCAGGAAACTCGTAGTTTTTTGGAAGTTTGGAAACCCCTTTCAATGAAAGTGATTCTCGTCAGTCTCTGATTGGGGCTAATTCAATGGGACACAAAGCATAGCGATAGAACTTGGAACTACATTATTGTGCCAAGTTTCAAAGAGCTAGCGAAAACCATATTTGATTTAGAGTTCCAACTACATATATCCATATAGGAGAAAACAGAGTGAAACCTAAACATGAAAATGGTTACTGTAAAGGAACGGGTTAACCTACAAGAACAAAATTTGGTGAGTCAAGTGGGATTGGTGTACTGATCATTACCTTCAAGTATCATCAGGATTGGGTGCAAAAATGTTTGCTGAATATTCAGGAAACTCGTAGTTTCTTGTAAGCTTGACAGCCCCTTTCAATGAAAGTGATTCTCGACAGTCTCTGCTTGGGGCTACTTCAATAGGACACAAACCATAGCGATAGAACTTGGAACTACATTATTGTGCCAAGTTTCAAAAGGCTAGCACAAATCGTGTTTTATTTAGAGTTCCATCTACATGTATCCATACAGGAGAAAGCAGAGTGAAACCTAAACATGAAAACGGTTACTGCAAAGGAACGGTTTAACCTAGAAGTACGAAATTTGGTGAGCCAAGTTGGATTGGTGTACTGATCATTACCTGCAAGTATCATCAAGATTGGGTGAAAAAATGTTTGCTGAGATTTCAGGAAACTCGTAGTTTTTTTAAGCTTGGCAACCCCTTTCAATGAAAGTGATTCTCGTCAGTCTCTGCTTGCGGCTACTTCAATAGGACACAAACCATAGCGATAGAACTTGGAACTACATTATTGTGCCAAGTTTCAAAGAGCTAGCAGAAACCGTGTTTGATTTAGAGTTCCAAATACATGTATCCATATAGGAGAAAACAGAGTGAAACCTAAACATGAAAACGGTTACTGCAAAGGAACGGTTTAACCTAGAAGAACGAAATTTGGTGAGCCAAGTGGGACTGGTGTACTGATCATTACCTGCCAGTATCATCAAGATTGGGTGAAAAAATGTTTGCTGAGATTTCAGGAAACTCGTAGTTTTTTGGAAGCTTGGCAACCCCTTTCAATGAAAGTGATTCTCGTCAGTCTCTGCTTGGGGCTGCTTCAATAGGACACAAACCATAGCGAAAGAACTTGGAACTACATTATTTTGCCAAGTTTCAAAGAGCTAGCATAAACTGTATTTGATTTTGGGTTCCAACTACATGTATCCATATAGGAGAAAACAGAGTGAAACCTAAACATGAAAACGGTTACTGCAAAGGAACGGTTTAAACTACAAGAACAAAATTTGGTGAGCCACGTGGGACTGGTGTACTGATCATTACCTGCAAGTATCATCAGGATTGGGTGCAAAAATGTTTGCTGAATTTTCAGGAAACTCGTAGTTTTTTGTAAGCTTGGCAGCCCCTTTCAATGAAAGTGATTCTCGACAGTCTCTGCTTGGGGCTACTTCAATAGGACACAAACCATAGCGATAGAACTTGGAACTACATTATTGTGCCAAGTTTCAAAAAGCTAGCACAAATCGTGTTTGATTTAGAGTTCCAACTACATGTATCCATATAGGAGAAAGCAGAGTGAAACCTAAACATGAAAACGGTTACTGCAAAGGAACGGTTTAACCTAGAAGAACAAAATTTGGTGAGCCAAGTTGGATTGGTGTACTGATCATTACCTGCAAGTATCATCAAGATTGGGTGAAAAAAGGTTTGCTGAGATTTCAGGAAACTCATAGTTTTGTAAGCTTGGCAGCCCCTTTCAATGAAAGTGATTCTCGTCAGTCTCTGCTTGGGGCTACTTCAATAGGACACAAACCATACCGATACAACTTGGAAGTACATTATTGTGCCAAGTTTCAAAGAGCTAGCACAAACCGTGTTTGATTTAGAGTTCCAACTACATGTATCCATATAGGAGAAAACAGAGTGAAACCTAAACATGAAAACGGTTACTGGAAAGTAACGGTTTAACCTAGAAGAACGAAATTTGGTGAGCCAAGTGGGATTGGTGTACTGATCATTACCTGCAAGTATCATCAAGATTGGGTGAAAAAATGTTTGCTGAGATTTCAGGAAACTCGTAGTTTTTTGTAAGCTTGGCAACTCCTTTCAATGAAAGTGATTCTCGTCAGTCTCTGCTTGGGGCTACTTCAATTCGACACAAACCATACTGATACAACTTGGAAGTACATTATTGTGCCAAGTTTCAAAGAGCTAGCACAAACCGTGTTTGATTTAGAGTTCCAACTACATATATCCATATAGGAGAAAACAGAGTGAAACCTAAAGATGAAAACGGTTACTGCAAAGGAACGGTTTAACCTAGAAGAACGAAATTTGGTGAGCCAAGTGGGATTGGTGTACTGATCATTACCTGCAAGTATCATCAAGATTGGGTGAAAAATTTTTTGCTGAGATTTCAGGAAACTCGTAGTTTTTTGGAAGTTTGGAAACCCCTTTCAATTAAAGTGATTCTCGTCAGTCTCTGATTGGGGCTAATTCAATGGGACACAAAGCATAGCGATAGAACTTGGAACTACATTATTGTGCCAAGTTTCAAAGAGCTAGCAAAAACCATATTTGATTTAGAGTTCCAACTACATATATCCATATAGGAGAAAACAGAGTGAAACCTAAACATGAAAATGGTTACTGTAAAGGAACGGGTTAACCTACAAGAACAAAATTTGGTGAGTCAAGTGGGATTGGTGTACTGATCATTACCTTCAAGTATCATCAGGATTGGGTGCAAAAATGTTTGCTGAATATTCAGGAAACTCGTAGTTTCTTGTAAGCTTGACAGCCCCTTTCAATGAAAGTGATTCTCGACAGTCTCTGCTTGGGGCTACTTCAATAGGACACAAACCATAGCGATAGAACTTGGAACTACATTATTGTGCCAAGTTTCAAAAGGCTAGCACAAATCGTGTTTTATTTAGAGTTCCATCTACATGTATCCATACAGGAGAAAGCAGAGTGAAACCTAAACATGAAAACGGTTACTGCAAAGGAACGGTTTAACCTAGAAGTACGAAATTTGGTGAGCCAAGTTGGATTGGTGTACTGATCATTACCTGCAAGTATCATCAAGATTGGGTGAAAAAATGTTTGCTGAGATTTCAGGAAACTCGTAGTTTTTTTAAGCTTGGCAACCCCTTTCAATGAAAGTGATTCTCGTCAGTCTCTGCTTGCGGCTACTTCAATAGGACACAAACCATAGCGATAGAACTTGGAACTACATTATTGTGCCAAGTTTCAAAGAGCTAGCAGAAACCGTGTTTGATTTAGAGTTCCAACTACATGTATCCATATAGGAGAAAACAGAGTGAAACCTAAAGATGAAAACGGTTACTGCAAAGGAACGGTTTAACCTAGAAGAACGAAATTTGTTGAGCCAAGTGGGACTGGTGTACTGATCATTACCTGCCAGTATCATCAAGATTGGGTGAAAAAATGTTTGCTTAGATTTCAGGATACTCGTAGTTTTTTGGAAGCTTGGCAACCCCTTTCAATGAAAGTGATTCTCGTCAGTCTCTGCTTGGGGCTGCTTCCATAGGACACAAACCATAGCGAAAGAACTTGGAACTACATTATTTTGCCAAGTTTCAAAGAGCTAGCATAAACTGTATTTGATTTTGGGTTCCAACTACATGTATCCATATAGGAGAAAACAGAGTGAAACCTAAACATGAAAACGGTTACTGCAAAGGAACGGTTTAAACTACAAGAACAAAATTTGGTGAGCCACGTGGGACTGGTGTACTGATCATTACCTGCAAGTATCATCAGGATTGGGTGCAAAAATGTTTGCTGAATTTTCAGGAAACTCGTAGTTTTTTGTAGGCTTGGCAGCCCCTTTCAATGAAAGTGATTCTCGACAGTCTCTGCTTGGGGCTACTTCAATAGGACACAAACCATAGCGATAGAACTTGGAACTACATTATTGTGCCAAGTTTCAAAAAGCTAGCACAAATCGTGTTTGATTTAGAGTTCCAACTACATGTATCCATATAGGAGAAAGCAGAGTGAAACCTAAACATGAAAACGGTTACTGCAAAGGAACGGTTTAACCTAGAAGAACAAAATTTGGTGAGCCAAGTTGGATTGGTGTACTGATCATTACCTGCAAGTATCATCAAGATTGGGTGAAAAAAGGTTTGCTGAGATTTCAGGAAACTCATAGTTTTGTAAGCTTGGCAGCCCCTTTCAATGAAAGTGATTCTCGTCAGTCTCTGCTTGGGGCTACTTCAATAGGACACAAACCATACCGATACAACTTGGAAGTACATTATTGTGCCAAGTTTCAAAGAGCTAGCACAAACCGTGTTTGATTTAGAGTTCCAACTACATGTATCCATATAGGAGAAAACAGAGTGAAACCTAAACATGAAAACGGTTACTGGAAAGTAACGGTTTAACCTAGAAGAACGAAATTTGGTGAGCCACGTGGGACTGGTGTACTGATCATTACCTGCAAGTATCATCAGGATTGGGTGCAAAAATGTTTGCTGAATTTTCAGGAAACTCGTAGTTTTTTGTAAGCTTGGCAACTCCTTTCAATGAAAGTGATTCTCGTCAGTCTCTGCTTGGGGCTACTTCAATTCGACACAAACCATACTGATACAACTTGGAAGTACATTATTGTGCCAAGTTTCAAAGAGCTAGCACAAACCGTGTTTGATTTAGAGTTCCAACTACATGTATCCATATAGGAGAAAACAGAGTGAAACCTAAAGATGAAAACGGTTACTGCAAAGGAACGGTTTAACCTAGAAGAACGAAATTTGGTGAGCCAAGTGGGATTGGTGTACTGATCATTACCTGCAAGTATCATCAAGATTGGGTGAAAAAATGTTTGCTGAGATTTCAGGAAACTCGTAGTTTTTTGGAAGCTTGGCAACCCTTTTCAATGAAAGTGATTCTCGTCAGTCTCTGCTTGGGGCTACTTCAATAGGACACAAACCATAGCGAAAGAACTTGGAACTACATTATTGTGCCAAGTTTCAAAGAGCTAGCACAAACCGTGTTTGATTTAGAGTTCCAACTACATGTATCCATATAGGAGAAAACAGAGTGAAACCTAAAGATGAAAACGGTTACTGCAAAGGAACGGTTTAACCTAGAAGAAAGAAATTTGGTGAGCCAAGTGGGATTGGTGTACTGATCATTACCTGCAAGTATCATCAAGATTGGGTGAAAAATTTTTTGCTGAGATTTCAGGAAACTCGTAGTTTTTTGGAAGTTTGGAAACCCCTTTCAATTAAAGTGATTCTCGTCAGTCTCTGATTGGGGCTAATTCAATGGGACACAAAGCATAGCGATAGAACTTGGAACTACATTATTGTGCCAAGTTTCAAAGAGCTAGCAAAAACCATATTTGATTTAGAGTTCCAACTACATATATCCATATAGGAGAAAACAGAGTGAAACCTAAACATGAAAATGGTTACTGCAAAGGAACGGGTTAACCTACAAGAACAAAATTTGGTGAGTCAAGTGGGATTGGTGTACTGATCATTACCTTCAAGTATCATCAGGATTGGGTGCAAAAATGTTTGCTGAATATTCAGGAAACTCGTAGTTTCTTGTAAGCTTGACAGCCCCTTTCAATGAAAGTGATTCTCGACAGTCTCTGCTTGGGGCTACTTCAATAGGACACAAACCATACCGATAGAACTTGGAACTACATTATTGTGCCAAGTTTCAAAAGGCTAGCACAAATCGTGTTTTATTTAGAGTTCCATCTACATGTATCCATACAGGAGAAAGCAGAGTGAAACCTAAACATGAAAACGGTTACTGCAAAGGAACGGTTTAACCTAGAAGTACGAAATTTGGTGAGCCAAGTTGGATTGGTGTACTGATCATTACCTGCAAGTATCATCAAGATTGGGTGAAAAAAGTGTTTGCTGAGATTTCAGGAAACTCGTAGTTTTTTTAAGCTTGGCAACCCCTTTCAATGAAAGTGATTCTCGTCAGTCTCTGCTTGCGGCTACTTCAATAGGACACAAACCATAGCGATAGAACTTGGAACTACATTATTGTGCCAAGTTTCAAAGAGCTAGCACAACCGTGTTTGATTTAGAGCTCCAACTACATGTATCCATATAGGAGAAAACAGAGTGAAACCTAAACATGAAAACGGTTACTGCAAAGGAACGGTTTAACCTAGAAGAATGAAATTTGGTGAGCCAAGTGGGATTGCTGTACTGACCATTACCTGCCAGTATCATCAAGATTGGGTGAAAAAATGTTTCCTGAGATTTCAGGAAACTCGTAGTTTTTTGGAAGCTTGGCAACCCCTTTCAATGAAAGTGATTCTCGTCAGTCTCTGCTTGGGGCTACTTCAATAGGACACAAACTATAGCGAAAGAACTTGGAACTACATTATTGTGCCAAGTTTCAAAGAGCTAGCACAAACCGTGTTTGATTTAGAGTTCCAACTACATGTATCCATATTTTAGAAAACAGAGTGAAACCTAAACATGACAACGGTTACTGCAAAGGAACGGTTTAACCTAGAAGAACGAAATTTGGTGAGCCAAGTGGGATTGGTGTACTGATCATTACCTGCAAGTATCATCAAATTGGGTGAAAAAATGTTTGCTGAGATTCAGGAAACTCGTGGTTTTTTGGAAGCGTGGCAACCCCTTTCAATGAAAGTGATTCTCGTCAGTCTCTGCTTGGGGCTACTTCAATAGGACACAAACGATAGCGATAGAACTTGGAACTACATTATTGTGCCAAGTTTCAAAGAGCTAGCACAAACCGTGTTTTGATTTAGAGTTCCACCTACATGTATCCATATAGGAGAAAACAGAGTGAAACCTAAACATGAAAATGGTTACTGCAAACGAACGGTTCAAACTAGAAGAACGAAATTTGGTGAGCCACGTGGGACTTGTGTACTGATCATTACCTGCCAGTATCATCACGATTGGGTCCAATAATGTTTGCTGAGAATTCAGGAAACTCGTAGTTTTTTGGAAGCTTGGCAACCCCTTTCAATGAAAGTGATTCTCGTCAGTCTCTGCTTGGGGCTACTTCAATAGAAGACAAACCATATCGATAGAACTTGGAACTACATTATTCTGCCAAGTTTCAAAGAGCTAGCACAAACCGTGTTTGATTTAGAGTTCCAACTACATGTATCCATATAGGAGAAAACAGAGTGAAACCTAAACATGACAACGGTTACTGCAAAGGAACGGTTTAACCTAGAAGAACGAAATTTGGTGAGCCAAGTGGGATTGGTGTACTGATCATTACCTGCAAGTATCATCAAGATTGGGTGAAAAAATGTTTGCTGAGATTTCAGGAAACTCGTAGTTTTTTGGAAGCTTGGCAACCCCTTTCAATGAAAGTGATTCTCGTCAGTCTCTGCTTGGGGCTACTTCAATAGGACACAAACCATAGCGAAAGAACTTGGAACTACATTATTGTGCCAAGTTTCAAAGGGCTAGCACAAACCGTGTTTGATTTAGAGTTCCAACTACATGTATCCATATAGGCGAAAACAGAGTGAAACCTAAACATGAAAACGGTTACTGCAAAGGAACGGTTTAACCTAGAAGAACGAAATTTGGTGAGCCAAGTGGGATTGGTGTACTGATCATTACCTGCAAGTATCATCAAGATAGGGTGAAAAAATGTTTCCTGAGATTTCAGGAAACTCGTAGTTTTTTGTAAGCTTGGCAGCCCCTTTCAATGAAAGTGATTCTCGACAGTCTCTGCTTGGGGCTACTTCAATAGGACACAAACCATAGCGATAGAACTTGGAACTACATTATTGTGCCAAGTTTCAAAGAGCTAGCACAAATCGTGTTTGATTTAGAGTACAACTACATGTATCCATATAGGAGAAAGCAGAGTGAAACCTAAACCTGAAAACGGTTACTGCAAAGGAACGGTTTAACCTAGCAGAACGAAATTTGGTGAGCCTAGTGGGATTGGTGTAGTGATCATTACCGGCAAGTATCATCAAGATTGGATGAAAAAATGTTTCCTGAGATTTCAGGAAACTCATAGTTTTTTGGAAGCTTGGCAACCCCTTTCAATGAATGTGATTCTCGTCAGTCTCTGCTTGGGGCTACTTCAATAGGACACAAACCATAGTGATAGAACTTGGAACTACATTATTGTGCCAAGTTTCAAAGGGCTAGCACAAACCGTGTTTGATTTAGAGTTCCAACTACATGTATCCATATAGGTGAAAACAGAGTGAAACCTAAACATGAAAACGGTTACTGCAAAAGAACGGTTTAACCTAGAAGAACGAAATTTGGTGAGCCAAGTGGGATTGGTGTACTGATCATTACCTGCAAGTATCATCAAGATAGGGTGAAAAAATGTTTGCTGAGATTTCAGGAAACTCGTAGTTTTTTGAAAGCTTCGCAGCCCCTTTCAATGAAAGTGATTCTCGACAGTCTCTGCTTGGGGCTACTTCAACAGGACACAAACCATAGCGATAGAACTTCGAACTACATTATTGTGCCAAGTTTCAAAAAGCTAGCACAAATCGTGTTTGATTTAGAGTTCCAACTATATGTATCCATATAGGAGAAAGCAGAGTGAAACCTAAACCTGAAAACGGTTACTGCAAAGGAACGGTTTAACCTAGAAGAACGAAATTTGGTGAGCCAAGTGGGATTGGTGTAGTGATCATTACCGGCAAGTATCATCAAGATTGGATGAAAAAATGTTTGCTGAGATTTCAGGAAACTCGTAGTTTTTTGGAAGCTTGGCAACCCCTTTCAATGAAAGTGATTCTCGTCAGTCTCTACTTGGGGATACTTCAATAGGACACAAACCATAGCGATAGAACTTGGAACTACATTATTGTGCCAAGTTTCAAAGAGCTAGCACAAACCGTGTTTGATTTAGAGTTCCAACTACATGTATCCATATAGGAGAAAAAAGAGTGAAACCTAAAGATGAAAACGGTTACTGCAAAGGAACGGTTTAACATACAAGAACGAAATTTGGTGAGCCAAGTGGGATTGGTGTACTGATCATTACCTGCAAGTATCATCAATATTGGGTGAAAAAATGTTTGCTGAGATTTCAGGAAACTCGTAGTTTTTTGGAAGCTTGGTAACCCCTTTCAATGAAGTGATTCTCGTCAGTCTCTGCTTGGGGCTACTTCCATAGGAAAAAAACCATAGCGATAGAACTTGGAACTACATTATTGTGCCAAGTTTCAAAGAGCTAGCACAAACCGTGTTTGATTTAGAGTTCCAACTATATGTATCCATATAGGAGAAAGCAGAGTGAAACCTAAACCTGAAAACGGTTACTGCAAAGGAACGGTTTAACCTAGAAGAACGAAATTTGGTGTGCCAAGTGGGATTGGTGTAGTGATCATTACCGGCAAGTATCATCAAGATTGGATGAAAAAATGTTTGCTGAGATTTCAGGAAACTCGTAGTTTTTTGGAAGCTTGGCAACCCCTTTCAATGAAAGTGATTCTCGTCAGTCTCTACTTGGGGATACTTCAATAGGACACAAACCATAGCGATAGAACTTGGAACTACATTATTGTGCCAAGTTTCAAAGTGCTAGCACAAATCGTGTTTGATTTAGAGTTCCATCTACATGTATCCATACAGGAGAAAGCAGAGTGAAACCTAAACATGAAAACGGTTACTGCAAAGGAATGGTTTAACCTAGAAGAACGAAATTTGGTGAGCCAAGTTGGATTGGTGTACTGATCATTACCTGCAAGTATCATCAAGATTGGGTGAAAAAAATGTTTGCTGAGATTTCAGGAAATTCATAGTTTTTTGGAAGCTTGGCAACCCCTTTCAATCAAAGTGATTCTCGTCAGTCTCTGCTTGGGGCTACGTCCATAGGACACAAACCATAGTGATGGAACTTGGAACTACATTATTGTGCCAAGTTTCAAAGAGCTAGCACAAACCGTGTTTGATTTAGAGTTCCAACTACATGTATCCATATTGGAGAAAACAGAGTGAAACCTAAAGATGAAAACGGTTACTGCAAAGGAACGGTTTAACCTAGAAGAACGAAATTTGGTGAGCCAAGTGGGATTGGTGTACTGATCATTACCTGCCAGTATCATCAATATTGGGTTAAAAAATGTTTGCTGAGATTTCAGGAAACTCGTAGTTTTTTGGAAGCGTGGCAACCCCTTTCAATCAACGTGATTCTCGTCTGTCTCTGCTTGGGGCTACTTCCATAGGACACAAACGATAGCGATAGAACTTGGAACTACATTATTGTGCCAAGTTTCAAAGAGCTAGCACAAACCGTGTTTGATTTAGAGTCCCAAATACATGTATCCATATAGGAGAAAACAGAGTGAAACCTAAACATGAAAATGGTTACTGCAAACGAACGGTTTAAACTAGAAGAACGAAATTTGGTGAGCCACGTGGGACTGGTGTACTGATCATTACCTGTCAGTATCATCACGATTGGGTCCAAAAATGTTTCCTGAGATTTCAGGAAACTCGTAGTTTTTTGGAAGCTTGGCAACCCCTTTCAATGAAAGAGATTCTCGTCAGTATCTGCTTGGGGCTACTTCAATAGGACACAAACCATATCGATACAACTTGGAACTACATTATTCTGCCAAGTTTCAAAGAGCTAGCACAAACCGTGTTTGATTTAGAGTTCCAACTACATGTATCCATATAGGAGAAAACAGAGTGAAACCTAAACATGAAAACGGTTACTGCAAAGGAACGGTTTAACCTAGAAGAACGAAATTTGGTGAGCCAAGTGGGATTGGTGTACTGATCATTACCTGCAAGTATCATCAAGATTGGGTGAAAAAATGTTTGCTGAGATTTCAGGAAACTCGTAGTTTTTTGTAAGCTTGGCAACTCCTTTCAATGAAAGTGATTCTCGTCAGTCTCTGCTTGGGGCTACTTCAATTCGACACAAACCATACTGATACAACTTGGAAGTACATTATTGTGCCAAGTTTCAAAGAACTAGCACAAGCCGTGTTTGATTTACAGTTCCAACTACATGTATCCATATAGCAGAAAGCAGAGTGAAACCTAAACATGAAAACGGTTACTGCAAAGGAACGGTTTAACCTAGAAGAACGAAATTTGGTGAGCCAAGTTGGATTGGTGTACTGATCATTACCTGCAAGTATCATCAAGATTGGGTGAAAAAATGTTTGCTGAGATTTCAGGAAACTCGTAGTTTTTTGGTAGCTTGGCAACCCCTTTCAATGAAAGTGATTCTCGTCAGTCTCTGTTTGCGGCTACTTCAATAGGACACAAACCATAGCGATAGAACTTGGAAATCCATTATTGTGCCAAGTTTCAAAGAGCTAGCACAAACCGTGTTTGATTTAGAGTTCCAACTACATGTATCCATATAGGAGAAAACAGAGTGAAACCTAAACATGAAAACGGTTACTGCAAAGGAACGGTTTAATCTAGAAGAACGAAATTTGGTGAGCCAAGTGGGATTGGTGTACTGATCATTAGCTGCAAGTATCATCAAGATTGGGTGAAAAAATGTTTGCTGAGATTTCAGGAAACTCGTAGTTTTTTGGAAGCTTGGCAACCCCTTTCAATGAAAGAGATTCTCGTCAGTATCTGCTTGGGGCTACTTCAATAGGACACAAACCATATCGATACAACTTGGAACTACATTATTCTGCCAAGTTTCAAAGAGCTAGCACAAACCGTGTTTGATTTAGAGTTCCAACTACATGTATCCATATAGGAGAAAACAGAGTGAAACCTAAACATGAAAACGGTTACTGCAAAGGAACGGTTTAACCTAGAAGAACGAAATTTGGTGAGCCAAGTGGGATTGGTGTACTGATCATTACCTGCAAGTATCATCAAGATTGGGTGAAAAAATGTTTGCTGAGATTTCAGGAAACTCGTAGTTTTTTGTAAGCTTGGCAACTCCTTTCAATGAAAGTGATTCTCGTCAGTCTCTGCTTGGGGCTACTTCAATTCGACACAAACCATACTGATACAACTTGGAAGTACATTATTGTGCCAAGTTTCAAAGAACTAGCACAAGCCGTGTTTGATTTACAGTTCCAACTACATGTATCCATATAGCAGAAAGCAGAGTGAAACCTAAACATGAAAACGGTTACTGCAAAGGAACGGTTTAACCTAGAAGAACGAAATTTGGTGAGCCAAGTTGGATTGGTGTACTGATCATTACCTGCAAGTATCATCAAGATTGGGTGAAAAAATGTTTGCTGAGATTTCAGGAAACTCGTAGTTTTTTGGTAGCTTGGCAACCCCTTTCAATGAAAGTGATTCTCGTCAGTCTCTGTTTGCGGCTACTTCAATAGGACACAAACCATAGCGATAGAACTTGGAAATCCATTATTGTGCCAAGTTTCAAAGAGCTAGCAAAAACCGTGTTTGATTTAGAGTTCCAACTACATGTATCCATATAGGAGAAAACAGAGTGAAACCTAAACATGAAAACGGTTACTGCAAAGGAACGGTTTAATCTAGAAGAACGAAATTTGGTGAGCCAAGTGGGATTGGTGTACTGATCATTACCTGCAAGTATCATCAAGATTGGGTGAAAAAATGTTTGCTGAGATTTCAGGAAACTCGTAGTTTTTTGGAAGCTTGGCAACCCCTTTCAATGAAAGTGATTCTCGTCAGTCTCTGCTTGGGGCTACTTCAATAGGACACAAACCATAGCGAAAGAACTTGGAACTACATTATTGTGGCAAGTTTCAAAGAGCTAGGACAAACCGTGTTTGATTTAGAGTTCCAACTACATGTATCCATATAGTAGAAAACAGAGTGAAACCTAAAGATGAAAACGGTTACTGCAAAGGAACGGTTTAACCTAGAAGAAAGAAATTTGGTGAGCCAAGTGGGATTGGTGTACTGATCATTACCTGCAAGTATCATCAAGATTGGGTGAAAAATTTTTTGCTGAGATTTCAGGAAACTCGTAGTTTTTTGGAAGTTTGGAAACCCCTTTCAATTAAAGTGATTCTCGTCAGTCTCTGATTGGGGCTAATTCAATGGGACACAAAGCATAGCGATAGAACTTGGAACTACATTATTGTGCCAAGTTTCAAAGAGCTAGCAAAAACCATATTTGATTTAGAGTTCCAACTACATATATCCATATAGGAGAAAACAGAGTGAAACCTAAACATGAAAATGGTTACTGTAAAGGAACGGGTTAACCTACAAGAACAAAATTTGGTGAGTCAAGTGGGATTGGTGTACTGATCATTACCTTCAAGTATCATCAGGATTGGGTGCAAAAATGTTTGCTGAATATTCAGGAAACTCGTAGTTTCTTGTAAGCTTGACAGCCCCTTTCAATGAAAGTGATTCTCGACAGTCTCTGATTGGGGCTACTTCAATAGGACACAAACCATAGCGATAGAACTTGGAACTACATTATTGTGCCAAGTTTCAAAAGGCTAGCACAAATCGTGTTTTATTTAGAGTTCCATCTACATGTATCCATACAGGAGAAAGCAGAGTGAAACCTAAACATGAAAACGGTTACTGCAAAGGAACGGTTTAACCTAGAAGTACGAAATTTGGTGAGCCAAGTTGGATTGGTGTACTGATCATTACCTGCAAGTATCATCAAGATTGGGTGAAAAAATGTTTGCTGAGATTTCAGGAAACTCGTAGTTTTTTTAAGCTTGGCAACCCCTTTCAATGAAAGTGATTCTCGTCAGTCTCTGCTTGCGGCTACTTCAATAGGACACAAACCATAGCGATAGAACTTGGAACTACATTATTGTGCCAAGTTTCAAAGAGCTAGCAGAAACCGTGTTTGATTTAGAGTTCCAACTACATGTATCCATATAGGAGAAAACAGAGTGAAACCTAAAGATGAAAACGGTTACTGCAAAGGAACGGTTTAACCTAGAAGAACGAAATTTGGTGAGCCAAGTGGGACTGGTGTACTGATCATTACCTGCCAGTATCATCAAGATTGGGAGAAAAAATGTTTGCTGAGATTTCAGGAAACTCGTAGTTTTTTGGAAGCTTGGCAACCCCTTTCAATGAAAGTGATTCTCGTCAGTCTCTGCTTGGGGCTGCTTCAATAGGACACAAACCATAGCGAAAGAACTTGGAACTACATTATTTTGCCAAGTTTCAAAGAGCTAGCATAAACTGTATTTGATTTTGGGTTCCAAATACATGTATCCATATAGGAGAAAACAGAGTGAAACCTAAACATGAAAACGGTTACTGCAAAGGAACGGTTTAAACTACAAGAACAAAATTTGGTGAGCCACGTGGGACTGGTGTACTGATCATTACCTGCAAGTATCATCAGGATTGGGTGCAAAAATGTTTGCTGAATTTTCAGGAAACTCGTAGTTTTTTGTAAGCTTGGCAGCCCCTTTCAATGAAAGTGATTCTCGACAGTCTCTGCTTGGGGCTACTTCAATAGGACACAAACCATAGCGATAGAACTTGGAACTACATTATTGTGCCAAGTTTCAAAAAGCTAGCACAAATCGTGTTTGATTTAGAGTTCCAACTACATGTATCCATATAGGAGAAAGCAGAGTGAAACCTAAACATGAAAACGGTTACTGCAAAGGAACGGTTTAACCTAGAAGAACAAAATTTGGTGAGCCAAGTTGGATTGGTGTACTGATCATTACCTGCAAGTATCATCAAGATTGGGTGAAAAAAGGTTTGCTGAGATTTCAGGAAACTCATAGTTTTGTAAGCTTGGCAGCCCCTTTCAATGAAAGTGATTCTCGACAGTCTCTGCTTGGGGCTACTTCAATAGGACACAAACCATACCGATACAACTTGGAACTACATTATTGTGCCAAGTTTCAAAGAGCTAGCACAAACCGTGTTTGATTTAGAGTTCCACCTACATGTATCCATATAGGAGAAAACAGAGTGAAACCTAAACATGAAAACGGTTACTGGAAAGTAACGGTTTAACCTAGAAGAACGAAATTTGGTGAGCCAAGTGGGATTGGTGTACTGATCATTACCTGCAAGTATCATCAAGATTGGGTGAAAAAATGTTTGCTGAGATTTCAGGAAACTCGTAGTTTTTTGTAAGCTTGGCAACTCCTTTCAATGAAAGTGATTCTCGTCAGTCTCTGCTTGGGGCTACTTCAATAGGACACAAACCATAGCGAAAGAACTTGGAACTACATTATTGTGGCAAGTTTCAAAGAGCTAGGACAAACCGTGTTTGATTTAGAGTTCCAACTACATGTATCCATATAGGAGAAAACAGAGTGAAACCTAAAGATGAAAACGGTTACTGCAAAGGAACGGTTTAACCTAGAAGAAAGAAATTTGGTGAGCCAAGTGGGATTGGTGTACTGATCATTACCTGCAAGTATCATCAAGATTGGGTGAAAAATTTTTTGCTGAGATTTCAGGAAACTCGTAGTTTTTTGGAAGTTTGGAAACCCCTTTCAATTAAAGTGATTCTCGTCAGTCTCTGATTGGGGCTAATTCAATGGGACACAAAGCATAGCGATAGAACTTGGAACTACATTATTGTGCCAAGTTTCAAAGAGCTAGCAAAAACCATATTTGATTTAGAGTTCCAACTACATATATCCATATAGGAGAAAACAGAGTGAAACCTAAACATGAAAATGGTTACTGTAAAGGAACGGGTTAACCTACAAGAACAAAATTTGGTGAGTCAAGTGGGATTGGTGTACTGATCATTACCTTCAAGTATCATCAGGATTGGGTGCAAAAATGTTTGCTGAATATTCAGGAAACTCGTAGTTTCTTGTAAGCTTGACAGCCCCTTTCAATGAAAGTGATTCTCGACAGTCTCTGCTTGGGGCTACTTCAATAGGACACAAACCATAGCGATAGAACTTGGAACTACATTATTGTGCCAAGTTTCAAAAGGCTAGCACAAATCGTGTTTTATTTAGAGTTCCATCTACATGTATCCATACAGGAGAAAGCAGAGTGAAACCTAAACATGAAAACGGTTACTGCAAAGGAACGGTTTAACCTAGAAGTATGAAATTTGGTGAGCCAAGTTGGATTGGTGTACTGATCATTACCTGCAAGTATCATCAAGATTGGGTGAAAAAATGTTTGCAGAGATTTCAGGAAACTCGTAGTTTTTTTAAGCTTGGCAACCCCTTTCAATGAAAGTGATTCTCGTCAGTCTCTGCTTGCGGCTACTTCAATAGGACACAAACCATAGCGATAGAACTTGGAACTACATTATTGTGCCAAGTTTCAAAGAGCTAGCAGAAACCGTGTTTGATTTAGAGTTCCAACTACATGTATCCATATAGGAGAAAACAGAGTGAAACCTAAAGATGAAAACGGTTACTGCAAAGGAACGGTTTAACCTAGAAGAACGAAATTTGGTGAGCCAAGTGGGACTGGTGTACTGATCATTACCTGCCAGTATCATCAAGATTGGGTGAAAAAATGTTTCCTGAGATTTCAGGAAACTCGTAGTTTTTTGGAAGCTTGGCAACCCCTTTCAATGAAAGTGATTCTCGTCAGTCTCTGCTTGGGGCTGCTTCAATAGGACACAAACCATAGCGAAAGAACTTGGAACTACATTATTTTGCCAAGTTTCAAAGAGCTAGCATAAACTGTATTTGATTTTGGGTTCCAACTACATGTATCCATATAGGAGAAAACAGAGTGAAACCTAAACATGAAAACGGTTACTGCAAAGGAACGGTTTAAACTACAAGAACAAAATTTGGTGAGCCACGTGGGACTGGTGTACTGATCATTACCTGCAAGTATCATCAGGATTGGGTCAAAAATGTTTGCTGAATTTTCAGGAAACTCGTAGTTTTTTGTAAGCTTGGCAGCCCCTTTCAATGAAAGTGATTCTCGACAGTCTCTGCTTGGGGCTACTTCAATAGGACACAAACCATAGCGATAGAACTTGGAACTACATTATTGTGCCAAGTTTCAAAAAGCTAGCACAAATCGTGTTTGATTTAGAGTTCCAACTACATGTATCCATATAGGAGAAAGCAGAGTGAAACCTAAACATGAAAACGGTTACTGCAAAGGAACGGTTTAACCTAGAAGAACAAAATTTGGTGAGCCAAGTTGGATTGGTGTACTGATCATTACCTGCAAGTATCATCAAGATTGGGTGAAAAAAGGTTTGCTGAGATTTCAGGAAACTCATAGTTTTGTAAGCTTGGCAGCCCCTTTCAATGAAAGTGATTCTCGTCAGTCTCTGCTTGGGGCTACTTCAATAGGACACAAACCATACCGATACAACTTGGAAGTACATTATTGTGCCAAGTTTCAAAGAGCTAGCACAAACCGTGTTTGATTTAGAGTTCTAACTACATGTATCCATATAGGAGAAAACAGAGTGAAACCTAAACATGAAAACGGTTACTGGAAAGTAACGGTTTAACCTAGAAGAACGAAATTTGGTGAGCCAAGTGGGATTGGTGTACTGATCATTACCTGCAAGTATCATCAAGATTGGGTGAAAAAATGTTTGCTGAGATTTCAGGAAACTCGTAGTTTTTTGTAAGCTTGGCAACTCCTTTCAATGAAAGTGATTCTCGTCAGTCTCTGCTGGGGGCTACTTCAATTCGACACAAACCATACTGATACAACTTGGAAGTACATTATTGT
The DNA here is from genome assembly GCF_045843805.1 of Urocitellus parryii. NCBI lineage: Eukaryota > Metazoa > Chordata > Mammalia > Rodentia > Sciuridae > Urocitellus > Urocitellus parryii. The sequence continues at coordinate 20,780 of NW_027552756.1, read as the reverse complement.
GCCAAGTTTCAAAGAGCTAGCACAAACCGTGTTTGATTTAGAGTTCCAACTACATGTATCCATATAGGAGAAAACAGAGTGAAACCTAAAGATGAAAACGGTTACTGCAAAGGAACGGTTTAACCTAGAAGAACGAAATTTGGTGAGCCAAGTGGGATTGGTGTACTGATCATTACCTGCAAGTATCATCAAGATTGGGTGAAAAAATGTTTGCTGAGATTTCAGGAAACTCGTAGTTTTTTGGAAGCTTGGCAACCCCTTTCAATGAAAGTGATTCTCGTCAGTCTCTGCTTGGGGCTACTTCAATAGGACACAAACCATAGCGAAAGAACTTGGAACTACATTATTGTGGCAAGTTTCAAAGAGCTAGGACAAACCGTGTTTGATTTAGAGTTCCAACTACATGTATCCATATAGGAGAAAACAGAGTGAAACCTAAAGATGAAAACGGTTACTGCAAAGGAACGGTTTAACCTAGAAGAAAGAAATTTGGTGAGCCAAGTGGGATTGGTGTACTGATCATTACCTGCAAGTATCATCAAGATTGGGTGAAAAATTTTTTGCTGAGATTTCAGGAAACTCGTAGTTTTTTGGAAGTTTGGAAACCCCTTTCAATTAAAGTGATTCTCGTCAGTCTCTGATTGGGGCTAATTCAATGGGACACAAAGCATAGCGATAGAACTTGGAACTACATTATTGTGCCAAGTTTCAAAGAGCTAGCAAAAACCATATTTGATTTAGAGTTCCAACTACATATATCCATATAGGAGAAAACAGAGTGAAACCTAAACATGAAAATGGTTACTGTAAAGGAACGGGTTAACCTACAAGAACAAAATTTGGTGAGTCAAGTGGGATTGGTGTACTGATCATTACCTTCAAGTATCATCAGGATTGGGTGCAAAAATGTTTGCTGAATATTCAGGAAACTCGTAGTTTCTTGTAAGCTTGACAGCCCCTTTCAATGAAAGTGATTCTCGACAGTCTCTGCTTGGGGCTACTTCAATAGGACACAAACCATAGCGATAGAACTTGGAACTACATTATTGTGCCAAGTTTCAAAAGGCTAGCACAAATCGTGTTTTATTTAGAGTTCCATCTACATGTATCCATACAGGAGAAAGCAGAGTGAAACCTAAACATGAAAACGGTTACTGCAAAGGAACGGTTTAACCTAGAAGTACGAAATTTGGTGAGCCAAGTTGGATTGGTGTACTGATCATTACCTGCAAGTATCATCAAGATTGGGTGAAAAAATGTTTGCTGAGATTTCAGGAAACTCGTAGTTTTTTTAAGCTTGGCAACCCCTTTCAATGAAAGTGATTCTCGTCAGTCTCTGCTTGCGGCTACTTCAATAGGACACAAACCATAGCGATAGAACTTGGAACTACATTATTGTGCCAAGTTTCAAAGAGCTAGCAGAAACCGTGTTTGATTTAGAGTTCCAACTACATGTATCCATATAGGAGAAAACAGAGTGAAACCTAAAGATGAAAACGGTTACTGCAAAGGAACGGTTTAACCTAGAAGAACGAAATTTGGTGAGCCAAGTGGGACTGGTGTACTGATCATTACCTGCCAGTATCATCAAGATTGGGTGAAAAAATGTTTGCTGAGATTTCAGGAAACTCGTAGTTTTTTGGAAGCTTGGCAACCCCTTTCAATGAAAGTGATTCTCGTCAGTCTCTGCTTGGGGCTGCTTCAATAGGACACAAACCATAGCGAAAGAACTTGGAACTACATTATTTTGCCAAGTTTCAAAGAGCTAGCATAAACTGTATTTGATTTTGGGTTCCAACTACATGTATCCATATAGGAGAAAACAGAGTGAAACCTAAACATGAAAACGGTTACTGCAAAGGAACGGTTTAAACTACAAGAACAAAATTTGGTGAGCCACGTGGGACTGGTGTACTGATCATTACCTGCAAGTATCATCAGGATTGGGTGCAAAAATGTTTGCTGAATTTTCAGGAAACTCGTAGTTTTTTGTAAGCTTGGCAGCCCCTTTCAATGAAAGTGATTCTCGACAGTCTCTGCTTGGGGCTACTTCAATAGGACACAAACCATAGCGATAGAACTTGGAACTACATTATTGTGCCAAGTTTCAAAAAGCTAGCACAAATCGTGTTTGATTTAGAGTTCCAACTACATGTATCCATATAGGAGAAAGCAGAGTGAAACCTAAACATGAAAACGGTTACTGCAAAGGAACGGTTTAACCTAGAAGAACAAAATTTGGTGAGCCAAGTTGGATTGGTGTACTGATCATTACCTGCAAGTATCATCAAGATTGGGTGAAAAAAGGTTTGCTGAGATTTCAGGAAACTCATAGTTTTGTAAGCTTGGCAGCCCCTTTCAATGAAAGTGATTCTCGTCAGTCTCTGCTTGGGGCTACTTCAATAGGACACAAACCATACCGATACAACTTGGAAGTACATTATTGTGCCAAGTTTCAAAGAGCTAGCACAAACCGTGTTTGATTTAGAGTTCCAACTACATGTATCCATATAGGAGAAAACAGAGTGAAACCTAAACATGAAAACGGTTACTGGAAAGTAACGGTTTAACCTAGAAGAACGAAATTTGGTGAGCCAAGTGGGATTGGTGTACTGATCATTACCTGCAAGTATCATCAAGATTGGGTGAAAAAATGTTTGCTGAGATTTCAGGAAACTCGTAGTTTTTTGTAAGCTTGGCAACTCCTTTCAATGAAAGTGATTCTCGTCAGTCTCTGCTTGGGGCTACTTCAATTCGACACAAACCATACTGATACAACTTGGAAGTACATTATTGTGCCAAGTTTCAAAGAGCTAGCACAAACCGTGTTTGATTTAGAGTTCCAACTACATGTATCCATATAGGAGAAAACAGAGTGAAACCTAAAGATGAAAACGGTTACTGCAAAGGAACGGTTTAACCTAGAAGAACGAAATTTGGTGAGCCAAGTGGGATTGGTGTACTGATCATTACCTGCAAGTATCATCAAGATTGGGTGAAAAAATGTTTGCTGAGATTTCAGGAAACTCGTAGTTTTTTGGAAGCTTGGCAACCCTTTTCAATGAAAGTGATTCTCGTCAGTCTCTGCTTGGGGCTACTTCAATAGGACACAAACCATAGCGAAAGAACTTGGAACTACATTATTGTGCCAAGTTTCAAAGAGCTAGCACAAACCGTGTTTGATTTAGAGTTCCAACTACATGTATCCATATAGGAGAAAACAGAGTGAAACCTAAAGATGAAAACGGTTACTGCAAAGGAACGGTTTAACCTAGAAGAAAGAAATTTGGTGAGCCAAGTGGGATTGGTGTACTGATCATTACCTGCAAGTATCATCAAGATTGGGTGAAAAATTTTTTGCTGAGATTTCAGGAAACTCGTAGTTTTTTGGAAGTTTGGAAACCCCTTTCAATTAAAGTGATTCTCGTCAGTCTCTGCTTGGGGCTAATTCAATGGGACACAAAGCATAGCGATAGAACTTGGAACTACATTATTGTGCCAAGTTTCAAAGAGCTAGCAAAAACCATATTTGATTTAGAGTTCCAACTACATATATCCATATAGGAGAAAACAGAGTGAAACCTAAACATGAAAATGGTTACTGCAAAGGAACGGGTTAACCTACAAGAACAAAATTTGGTGAGTCAAGTGGCATTGGTGTACTGATCATTACCTTCAAGTATCATCACGATTGGGTCCAAAAATGTTTCCTGAGATTTCAGGAAACTCGTAGTTTCTTGTAAGCTTGACAGCCCCTTTCAATGAAAGTGATTCTCGACAGTCTCTGCTTGGGGCTACTTCAATAGGACACAAACCATACCGATAGAACTTGGAACTACATTATTGTGCCAAGTTTCAAAAGGCTAGCACAAATCGTGTTTTATTTAGAGTTCCATCTACATGTATCCATACAGGAGAAAGCAGAGTGAAACCTAAACATGAAAACGGTTACTGCAAAGGAACGGTTTAACCTAGAAGTACGAAACTTGGTGAGCCAAGTTGGACTGGTGTACTGATCATTACCTGCAAGTATCATCAAGATTGGGTGAAAAAATGTTTGCTGAGATTTCAGGAAACTCGTAGTTTTTTGAAAGCTTGGCAACCCCTTTCAATGAAAGTGATTCTCGACAGTCTCTGCTTGGGGCTACTTCAACAGGACACAAACCATAGCGATAGAACTTGGAACTACATTATTGTGCCAAGTTTCAAAGAGCTAGCACAAACCGTGTTTGATTTAGAGCTCCAACTACATGTATCCATATAGGAGAAAACAGAGTGAAACCTAAACCTGAAAACGGTTACTGCAAAGGAACGGTTTAACCTAGAAGAACGAAATTTGGTGAGCCAAGTGGGATTGCTGTACTGATCATTACCTGCCAGTATCATCAAGATTGGGTGAAAAAATGTTTCCTGAGATTTCAGGAAACTCGTAGTTTTTTGGACGCTTGGCAACCCCTTTCAATGAAAGTGATTCTCGTCAGTCTCTACTTGGGGATACTTCAATAGGACACAAACCATAGCGATAGAACTTGGAACTACATTATTGTGCCAAGTTTCAAAGAGCTAGCACAAACCGTGTTTGATTTAGAGTTCCAACTACATGTATCCATATAGGAGAAAAAAGAGTGAAACCTAAAGCTGAAAACGGTTACTGCAAAGGAACGGTTTAACCTACAAGAACGAAATTTGGTGAGCCAAGTGGGATTGGTGTACTGATCATTACCTGCAAGTATCATCAATATTGGGTGAAAAAATGTTTGCTGAGATTTCAGGAAACTCGTAGTTTTTTGGAAGCTTGGTAACCCCTTTCAATGAAGTGATTCTCGTCAGTCTCTGCTTGGGGCTACTTCCATAGGAAAAAAACCATAGCGATAGAACTTGGAACTACATTATTGTGCCAGGTTTCAAAGAGCTAGCACAAACCGTGTTTGATTTAGAGTTCCAACTATATGTATCCATATAGGAGAAAGCAGAGTGAAACCTAAACCTGAAAACGGTTACTGCAAAGGAACGGTTTAACCTAGAAGAACGAAATTTGGTGTGCCAAGTGGGATTGGTGTAGTGATCATTACCGGCAAGTATCATCAAGATTGGATGAAAAAATGTTTGCTGAGATTTCAGGAAACTCGTAGTTTTTTGGAAGCTTGGCAACCCCTTTCAATGAAAGTGATTCTCGTCAGTCTCTACTTGGGGATACTTCAATAGGACACAAACCATAGCGATAGAACTTGGAACTACATTATTGTGCCAAGTTTCAAAGTGCTAGCACAAATCGTGTTTGATTTAGAGTTCCATCTACATGTATCCATTCAGGAGAAAGCAGAGTGAAACCTAAACATGAAAACGGTTACTGCAAAGGAATGGTTTAACCTAGAAGAACGAAATTTGGTGAGCCAAGTTGGATTGGTGTACTGATCATTACCTGCAAGTATCATCAAGATTGGGTGAAAAAAATGTTTGCTGAGATTTCAGGAAATTCATAGTTTTTTGGAAGCTTGGCAACCCCTTTCAATCAAAGTGATTCTCGTCAGTCTCTGCTTGGGGCTACGTCCATAGGACACAAACCATAGTGATGGAACTTGGAACTACATTATTGTGCCAAGTTTCAAAGAGCTAGCACAAACCGTGTTTGATTTAGAGTTCCAACTACATGTATCCATATAGGAGAAAACAGAGTGAAACCTAAAGATGAAAACGGTTACTGCAAAGGAACGGTTTAACCTAGAAGAAAGAAATTTGGTGAGCCAAGTGGGATTGGTGTACTGATCATTACCTGCCAGTATCATCAATATTGGGTTAAAAAATGTTTGCTGAGATTTCAGGAAACTCGTAGTTTTTTGGAAGCGTGGCAACCCCTTTCAATCAAAGTGATTCCCGTCTGTCTCTGCTTGGGGCTACTTCCATAGGACACAAACGATAGCGATAGAACTTGGAACTACATTATTGTGCCAAGTTTCAAAGAGCTAGCACAAACCGTGTTTGATTTAGAGTCCCAAATACATGTATCCATATAGGAGAAAACAGAGTGAAACCTAAACATGAAAATGGTTACTGCAAACGAACGGTTTAAACTAGAAGAACGAAATTTGGTGAGCCACGTGGGACTGGTGTACTGATCATTACCTGTCAGTATCATCACGATTGGGTCCAAAAATGTTTCCTGAGATTTCAGGAAACTCGTAGTTTTTTGGAAGCTTGGCAACCCCTTTCAATGAAAGAGATTCTCGTCAGTATCTGCTTGGGGCTACTTCAATAGGACACAAACCATATCGATACAACTTGGAACTACATTATTCTGCCAAGTTTCAAAGAGCTAGCACAAACCGTGTTTGATTTAGAGTTCCAACTACATGTATCCATATAGGAGAAAACAGAGTGAAACCTAAACATGAAAACGGTTACTGCAAAGGAACGGTTTAACCTAGAAGAACGAAATTTGGTGTGCCAAGTGGGATTGGTGTAATGATCATTACCTGCAAGTATCATCAAGATTGGGTGAAAAAATGTTTGCTGACATTTCAGGAAACTCGTAGTTTTTTGGAAGCTTGGCAACCCCTTTCAATGAAAGTGATTCTCGTCAGTCTCTGCTTGGGGCTACTTCAATAGGACACAAACCATAGCGATAGAACTTGGAACAACATTATTGTGCCAAGTTTCAAAGAGCTAGAACAAACCGTGTTTGATTTAGAGTTCCAACTACATGTATCCATATAGGAGAAAACAGAGTGAAACCTAAACATGAAAACGGTTCCTGGAAAGGAACGGTTTAACCTAGAAGAACGAAATTTGGTGAGCCAAGTGGGACTGGTGTACTGATCATTACCTGCAAGTATCATAAAGATTGGGTGAAAAAATGTTTGCTGAGATTTCAGGAAACTCGTAGTTTTTTGGAAGCTTGGCAACCCCTTTCAATGAAAGTGATTCTCATCAGTGTCTGATTGGGGCTACTTCCATAGGACACAAACCATATCGATAGAACTTGGAACTACATTATTCTGCCAAGATTCAAAAAGCTAGCACAAACCGTATTTGATTTAGAGTTCCAACTACATGTACCCATATTGGAGAAAACAGAGTGAAACCTAAACATGAAAACGGTTACTGCAAAGGAACGGTTTAACCTAGAAGAACGAAATTTGCTGAGCCAAGTGGGAGTGGTGTACTGATCATTACCTGCCAGTATCATCAAGATTGGGTAAAAAAATGTTTGCTGAGATTTCAGGAAACTTGTAGTTTTTTGGAAGCTTGGCAACCCCTTTCAATAAAGTGATTCTACTCAGTCTCTGCTTGGGGCTACTTCCATAGGACACAAACCATAGCGAGAGAACTTGGAACTACAGTATTCTGCCATGTTTCAAAGAGCTAGCACAAATCGTGTTTGATTTAGAGTTCCAACTACATGTATCCATATAGGAGAAAACAGAGTGAAACCTAAACATGAAAACGGTTCCTGGAAAGGAACGGTTTAATCTTGAAGAACGAAATTTGGTGTGCCAAGTTGGATTTGTGTACTGATCATTACCTGCAAGTATCATCAAGATTGGGTGAAAAAATGTTTGCTGAGATTTCAGGAAACTCGTAGTTTTTTGGAAGCTTGGCAACCCCTTTCAATGAAAGTGATTCTCGTCAGTCTCTGCTTCGGGATACTTCAATAGGACACAAACCATAGCGATAGAACTTGGAACTACATTATTGTGCCAAGTTTCAAAGAGCTAGCATAAACTGTGTTCGATTTAGAGTTCCAACTACATGTATGCATATAGGAGAAAACAGAGTGAAACCTAAACATGAAAATGGTTACTGCAAAGGAACGGTTTAACCTACAAGAACAAAATTTGGTGAGCCACGTGGGACTGGTGTACTGATCATTACCTGCAAGTATCATCAAGATTGGGTGCAAAAATGTTTGCTGAATTTTCAGGAAACTCGTAGTTTTTTGTAAGCTTGGCAGCCCCTTTCAATGAGAGTGATTCTCGACAGTCTCTGCTTGGGGATACTTCAATAGGACCCAAACCATAGCGATAGAACTTGGAACTACATTATTGTGCCAAGTTTCAAAGTGCTAGCACAAATCGTGTTTGATTTAGAGTTCCATCTACATGTATCCATTCAGGAGAAAGCAGAGTGAAACCTAAACATGAAAACGGTTACTGCAAAGGAATGGTTTAACCTAGAAGAACGAAATTTGGTGAGCCAAGTTGGATTGGTGTACTGATCATTACCTGCAAGTATCATCAAGATTGGGTGAAAAAAATGTTTGCTGAGATTTCAGGAAATTCATAGTTTTTTGGAAGCTTGGCAACCCCTTTCAATCAAAGTGATTCTCGTCAGTCTCTGCTTGGGGCTACGTCCATAGGACACAAACCATAGTGATGGAACTTGGAACTACATTATTGTGCCAAGTTTCAAAGAGCTAGCACAAACCGTGTTTGATTTAGAGTTCCAACTACATGTATCCATATTGGAGAAAACAGAGTGAAACCTAAAGATGAAAACGGTTACTGCAAAGGAACGGTTTAACCTAGAAGAACGAAATTTGGTGAGCCAAGTGGGATTGGTGTACTGATCATTACCTGCCAGTATCATCAATATTGGGTTAAAAAATGTTTGCTGAGATTTCAGGAAACTCGTAGTTTTTTGGAAGCGTGGCAACCCCTTTCAATCAAAGTGATTCCCGTCTGTCTCTGCTTGGGGCTACTTCCATAGGACACAAACGATAGCGATAGAACTTGGAACTACATTATTGTGCCAAGTTTCAAAGAGCTAGCACAAACCGTGTTTGATTTAGAGTCCCAAATACATGTATCCATATAGGAGAAAACAGAGTGAAACCTAAACATGAAAATGGTTACTGCAAACGAACGGTTTAAACTAGAAGAACGAAATTTGGTGAGCCACGTGGGACTGGTGTACTGATCATTACCTGTCAGTATCATCACGATTGGGTCCAAAAATGTTTCCTGAGATTTCAGGAAACTCGTAGTTTTTTGGAAGCTTGGCAACCCCTTTCAATGAAAGAGATTCTCGTCAGTATCTGCTTGGGGCTACTTCAATAGGACACAAACCATATCGATACAACTTGGAACTACATTATTCTGCCAAGTTTCAAAGAGCTAGCACAAACCGTGTTTGATTTAGAGTTCCAACTACATGTATCCATATAGGAGAAAACAGAGTGAAACCTAAACATGAAAACGGTTACTGCAAAGGAACGGTTTAACCTAGAAGAACGAAATTTGGTGTGCCAAGTGGGATTGGTGTAATGATCATTACCTGCAAGTATCATCAAGATTGGGTGAAAAAATGTTTGCTGACATTTCAGGAAACTCGTAGTTTTTTGGAAGCTTGGCAACCCCTTTCAATGAAAGTGATTCTCGTCAGTCTCTGCTTGGGGCTACTTCAATAGGACACAAACCATAGCGATAGAACTTGGAACAACATTATTGTGCCAAGTTTCAAAGAGCTAGAACAAACCGTGTTTGATTTAGAGTTCCAACTACATGTATCCATATAGGAGAAAACAGAGTGAAACCTAAACATGAAAACGGTTCCTGGAAAGGAACGGTTTAACCTAGAAGAACGAAATTTGGTGAGCCAAGTGGGACTGGTGTACTGATCATTACCTGCAAGTATCATAAAGATTGGGTGAAAAAATGTTTGCTGAGATTTCAGGAAACTCGTAGTTTTTTGGAAGCTTGGCAACCCCTTTCAATGAAAGTGATTCTCATCAGTGTCTGATTGGGGCTACTTCCATAGGACACAAACCATATCGATAGAACTTGGAACTACATTATTCTGCCAAGATTCAAAAAGCTAGCACAAACCGTATTTGATTTAGAGTTCCAACTACATGTACCCATATTGGAGAAAACAGAGTGAAACCTAAACATGAAAACGGTTACTGCAAAGGAACGGTTTAACCTAGAAGAACGAAATTTGCTGAGCCAAGTGGGAGTGGTGTACTGATCATTACCTGCCAGTATCATCAAGATTGGGTAAAAAAATGTTTGCTGAGATTTCAGGAAACTTGTAGTTTTTTGGAAGCTTGGCAACCCCTTTCAATAAAGTGATTCTACTCAGTCTCTGCTTGGGGCTACTTCCATAGGACACAAACCATAGCGAGAGAACTTGGAACTACAGTATTCTGCCATGTTTCAAAGAGCTAGCACAAATCGTGTTTGATTTAGAGTTCCAACTACATGTATCCATATAGGAGAAAACAGAGTGAAACCTAAACATGAAAACGGTTCCTGGAAAGGAACGGTTTAATCTTGAAGAACGAAATTTGGTGTGCCAAGTTGGATTTGTGTACTGATCATTACCTGCAAGTATCATCAAGATTGGGTGAAAAAATGTTTGCTGAGATTTCAGGAAACTCGTAGTTTTTTGGAAGCTTGGCAACCCCTTTCAATGAAAGTGATTCTCGTCAGTCTCTGCTTCGGGATACTTCAATAGGACACAAACCATAGCGATAGAACTTGGAACTACATTATTGTGCCAAGTTTCAAAGAGCTAGCATAAACTGTGTTCGATTTAGAGTTCCAACTACATGTATGCATATAGGAGAAAACAGAGTGAAACCTAAACATGAAAATGGTTACTGCAAAGGAACGGTTTAACCTACAAGAACAAAATTTGGTGAGCCACGTGGGACTGGTGTACTGATCATTACCTGCAAGTATCATCAAGATTGGGTGCAAAAATCTTTGCTGAATTTTCAGGAAACTCGTAGTTTTTTGTAAGCTTGGCAGCCCCTTTCAATGAGAGTGATTCTCGACAGTCTCTGCTTGGGGATACTTCAATAGGACCCAAACCATAGCGATAGAACTTGGAACTACATTATTGTGCCATGTTTCAAGAAGCTAGCACAAATCGTGTTTGATTTAGAGTTCCAACTACATGTATCCATATAGGAGAAAGCAGAGTGAAACCTAAACATGAAAACGGTTACTGCAAAGGAACGGTTTAACCTAAAAGAACGAAATTTGGTGAGCCAAGTTGGAATGGTGTACTGATCATTACCTGCAAGTATCATCAAGATTGGGTGAAAAAATGTTTGCTGAGATTTCAGGAAACTCGTAGTTTTTTGGAAGCTTGGCAGCCCCTTTCAATGAAAGTGATTCTCGTCAGTCTCTGCTTGCGGCTACTTCAATAGGACACAAACCATAGCGATAGAACTTGGAAATACATTATTGTGCCAAGTTTCAAAGAGCTAGCACAAACCGTGTTTGATTTAGAGTTCCAACTACATGTATCCATATAGGAGAAAACAGAGTGAAACCTAAATATGAAAACGGTTACTACAAAGGAACGGTTTAACCTAGAAGAAAGAAATTTGGTGAGCCAAGTGGGATTGGTGTACTGATCGTTACCTGCAAGTATCATCAAGATTGGGTGAAAAATTTTTTGCTGAGATTTCAGGAAACACGTAGTTTTTTGGAAGCTTGGCAACCCCTTTCAATGAAAGTGATTCTCGTCAGTTTCTGCTTGGGACAACTTCAATAGGACACAAACCATAGCGAAAGAACTTGGAACTACATTATTGTGCCAAGTTTCAAAGAGCTAGCACAAACCGTGTTTGATTTAGAGTTCCAACTACATGTATCCATATAGGAGAAAACAGAGTGAAACCTAAAGATGAAAACGGTTACTGCAAAGGAACGGTTTAACCTAGAAGATAGAAATTTGGTGAGCCAAGTGGGATTGGTGTACTGATCATTACCTGCAAGTATCATCAAGATTGGGTGAAAAATTTTTTGCTGAGATTTCAGGAAACTCGTAGTTTTTTGGAAGTTTGGAAACCCCTTTCAATTAAAGTGATTCTCGTCAGTCTCTGATTGGGGCTAATTCAATGGGACACAAAGCATAGCGATAGAACTTGGAACTACATTATTGTGCCAAGTTTCAAAGAGCTAGCAAAAACCATATTTGATTTAGAGTTCCAACTACATGTATCCATATAGGAGAAAACAGAGTGAAACCTAAACATGAAAATGGTTACTGCAAAGGAACGGGTTAACCTACAAGAACAAAATTTGGTGAGTCAAGTGGGATTGGTGTACTGATCATTACCTTCAAGTATCATCAAGATTGGGTGAAAAAATGTTTGCTGAGATTTCAGGAAACTCGTAGTTTTTTGGAAGCTTGGCAACCCCTTTCAATGAAAGTGATTCTCGTCAGTCTCTGATTGGGGCTACTTCCATAGGACACAAACCATATCGATAGAACTTGGAACTACATTATTCTGCCAAGTTTCAAAAAGCTAGCACAAACCGTGTTTGATTTAGAGTTCCAACTACATGTACCCATATTGGAGAAAACAGAGTGAAACCTAAACATGAAAACGGTTACTGCAAAGTAATGGTTTAACCTAGAAGAACGAAATTTGGTGAGCCAAGTGGGACTGTTGTACTGATCATTACCTGCCAGTATCATCAAGATTGGGTGAAAAAATGTTTCCTGATATTTCAGGAAACTCATAGATTTTGGAAGCTTGGCATCCCCTTTCAATAAAGTGATTCTACTCAGTCTCTGCTTGGGGCTACTTCCATAGGACACAAACCATAGCGATAGAACTTGGAACTACAGTATTCTTCCAAGTTTCAAAGAGCTAGCACAAACCGTGTTTGATTTAGAGCTCCAACTACATGTATCCATATAGGAGAAAACAGAGTGAAACCTAAACATGAAAACGGTTACTGCAAAGGAACGGTTTAACCTAGAAGAACGAAATTTGGTGAGCCAAGTGGGATTGCTGTACTGATCATTACCTGCCAGTATCATCAAGATTGGGTGAAAAAATGTTTCCTGAGATTTCAGGAAACTCGTAGTTTTTTGGAAGCTTGGCAACCCCTTTCAATGAAAGTGATTCTCGTCAGTCTCTGCTTGGGGCTACTTCAATAGGACACAAACCATAGCGAAAGAACTTGGAACTACATTATTGGGGCAAGTTTCAAAGAGCTAGCACAAACCGTGTTTGATTTAGAGTTCCAACTACATGTATCCATATTGGAGAAAACAGAGTGAAACCTAAACATGACAACGGTTACTGCAAAAGAACGGTTTAACCTAGAAGAACGAAATTTGGTGAGCCAAGTGGGATTGGTGTACTGATCATTACCTGCAAGTATCATCAAATTGGGTGAAAAAATGTTTGCTGAGATTTCAGGAAACTCGTGGTTTTTTGGAAGCGTGGCAACCCCTTTCAATGAAAGTGATTCTCGTCAGTCTCTGCTTGGGGCTACTTCAATAGGACACAAACGATAGCGATAGAACTTGGAACTACATTATTGTGCCAAGTTTCAAAGAGCTAGCACAACCCGTGTTTGATTTAGAGTTCCAACTACATGTATCCATATAGGAGAAAACAGAGTGAAACCTAAACATGAAAATGGTTACTGCAAACGAACGGTTCAAACTAGAAGAACGAAATTTGGTGAGCCACGTGGGACTTGTGTACTGATCATTACCTGCAAGTATCATCAAGATTAGGTGAAAAAATGTTTGCTGAATCTTCAGGAAACTCGTAGTTTTTTGGAAGCGTGGCAACCCCTTTCAATCAAAGTGATTCTCGTCAGTCTCTGCTTGGGGCTACTTCCATAGGACACAAACGATAGCGATAGAACTTGGAACTACATTATTGTGCCATGTTTCAAAGAGCTAGCACAAACCGTGTTTGATTTAGAGTCCCAAATACATGTATCCATATAGGAGAAAACAGAGTGAAACCTAAACATGAAAATGGTTACTGCAAACGAACGGTTTAAACTAGAAGAACGAAATTTGGTGAGCCACGTGGGACTGGTGTACTGATCATTACCTGCCAGTATCATCAAGATTGGGTGAAAAAATGTTTGCTGAGATTTCAGGAAACTCGTAGTTTTTTGGAAGCTTGGCAACCCCTTTCAATGAAAGTGATTCTCTTCAGTCTCTGCTTGGGGCTGCTTCAATAGGACACAAACCATAGCGAAAGAACTTGGAACTACATTATTTTGCCAAGTTTCAAAGAGCTAGCATAAACTGTATTTGATTTTGGGTTCCAACTACATGTATCCATATAGGAGAAAACAGAGTGAAACCTAAACATGAAAACGGTTACTGCAAAGGAACGGTTTAAACTACAAGAACAAAATTTGGTGAGCCACGTGGGACTGGTGTACTGATCATTACCTGCAAGTATCATCAGGATTGGGTGCAAAAATGTTTGCTGAATTTTCAGGAAACTCGTAGTTTTTTGTAAGCTTGGCAGCCCCTTTCAATGAAAGTGATTCTCGACAGTCTCTGCTTGGGGCTACTTCAATAGGACACAAACCATACCGATACAACTTGGAAGTACATTATTGTGCCAAGTTTCAAAGAGCTAGCACAAACCGTGTTTGATTTAGAGTTCCAACTACATGTATCCATATAGGAGAAAACAGAGTGAAACCTAAACATGAAAACGGTTACTGGAAAGTAACGGTTTAACCTAGAAGAACGAAATTTGGTGAGCCAAGTGGGATTGGTGTACTGATCATTACCTGCAAGTATCATCAAGATTGGGTGAAAAAATGTTTGCTGAGATTTCAGGAAACTCGTAGTTTTTTGTAAGCTTGGCAACTCCTTTCAATGAAAGTGATTCTCGTCAGTCTCTGCTTGGGGCTACTTCAATTCGACACAAACCATACTGATACAACTTGCAAGTACATTATTGTGCCAAGTTTCAAAGAGCTAGCACAAACCGTGTTTGATTTAGAGTTCCAACTACATGTATCCATATAGGAGAAAACAGAGTGAAACCTAAAGATGAAAACGGTTACTGCAAAGGAACGGTTTAACCTAGAAGAACGAAATTTGGTGAGCCAAGTGGGATTGGTGTACTGATCATTACCTGCAAGTATCATCAAGATTGGGTGAAAAAATGTTTGCTGAGATTTCAGGAAACTCGTAGTTTTTTGGAAGCTTGGCAACCCTTTTCAATGAAAGTGATTCTCGTCAGTCTCTGCTTGGGGCTACTTCAATAGGACACAAACCATAGCGAAAGAACTTGGAACTACATTATTGTGCCAAGTTTCAAAGAGCTAGCACAAACCGTGTTTGATTTAGAGTTCCAACTACATGTATCCATATAGGAGAAAACAGAGTGAAACCTAAAGATGAAAACGGTTACTGCAAAGGAACGGTTTAACCTAGAAGAAAGAAATTTGGTGAGCCAAGTGGGATTGGTGTACTGATCATTACCTGCAAGTATCATCAAGATTGGGTGAAAAATTTTTTGCTGAGATTTCAGGAAACTCGTAGTTTTTTGGAAGTTTGGAAACCCCTTTCAATTAAAGTGATTCTCGTCAGTCTCTGATTGGGGCTAATTCAATGGGACACAAAGCATAGCGATAGAACTTGGAACTACATTATTGTGCCAAGTTTCAAAGAGCTAGCAAAAACCATATTTGATTTAGAGTTCCAACTACATATATCCATATAGGAGAAAACAGAGTGAAACCTAAACATGAAAATGGTTACTGCAAAGGAACGGGTTAACCTACGAGAACAAAATTTGGTGAGTCAAGTGGGATTGGTGTACTGATCATTACCTTCAAGTATCATCAGGATTGGGTGCAAAAATGTTTGCTGAATATTCAGGAAACTCGTAGTTTCTTGTAAGCTTGACAGCCCCTTTCAATGAAAGTGATTCTCGACAGTCTCTGCTTGGGGCTACTTCAATAGGACACAAACCATAGCGATAGAACTTGGAACTACATTATTGTGCCAAGTTTCAAAAGGCTAGCACAAATCGTGTTTTATTTAGAGTTCCATCTACATGTATCCATACAGGAGAAAGCAGAGTGAAACCTAAACATGAAAACGGTTACTGCAAAGGAACGGTTTAACCTAGAAGTACGAAATTTGGTGAGCCAAGTTGGATTGGTGTACTGATCATTACCTGCAAGTATCATCAAGATTGGGTGAAAAAATGTTTGCTGAGATTTCAGGAAACTCGTAGTTTTTTTAAGCTTGGCAACCCCTTTCAATGAAAGTGATTCTCGTCAGTCTCTGCTTGCGGCTACTTCAATAGGACACAAACCATAGCGATAGAACTTGGAACTACATTATTGTGCCAAGTTTCAAAGAGCTAGCACAAACCGTGTTTGATTTAGAGTTCCAACTACATGTATCCATATAGGAGAAAACAGAGTGAAACCTAAAGATGAAAACGGTTACTGCAAAGGAACGGTTTAACCTAGAAGAACGAAATTTGGTGAGCCAAGTGGGACTCGTGTACTGATCATTACCTGCCAGTATCATCAAGATTGGGTGAAAAAATGTTTGCTGAGATTTCAGGAAACTCGTAGTTTTTTGGAAGCTTGGCAACCCCTTTCAATGAAAGTGATTCTCGTCAGTCTCTGCTTGGGGCTGCTTCAATAGGACACAAACCATAGCGAAAGAACTTGGAACTACATTATTTTGCCAAGTTTCAAAGAGCTAGCATAAACTGTATTTGATTTTGGGTTCCAACTACATGTATCCATATAGGAGAAAACAGAGTGAAACCTAAACATGAAAACGGTTACTGCAAAGGAACGGTTTAAACTACAAGAACAAAATTTGGTGAGCCACGTGGGACTGGTGTACTGATCATTACCTGCAAGTATCATCAGGATTGGGTGCAAAAATGTTTGCTGAATTTTCAGGAAACTCGTAGTTTTTTGTAAGCTTGGCAGCCCATTTCAATGAAAGTGATTCTCGACAGTCTCTGCTTGGGGCTACTTCAATAGGACACAAACCATAGCGATAGAACTTGGAACTACATTATTGTGCCAAGTTTCAAAAAGCTAGCACAAATCGTGTTTGATTTAGAGTTCCAACTACATGTATCCATATAGGAGAAAGCAGAGTGAAACCTAAACATGAAAACGGTTACTGCAAAGGAACGGTTTAACCTAGAAGAACAAAATTTGGTGAGCCAAGTTGGATTGGTGTACTGATCATTACCTGCAAGTATCATCAAGATTGGGTGAAAAAAGGTTTGCTGAGATTTCAGGAAACTCATAGTTTTTGTAAGCTTGGCAGCCCCTTTCAATGAAAGTGATTCTCGTCAGTCTCTGCTTGGGGCTACTTCAATAGGACACAAACCATACCGATACAACTTGGAAGTACATTATTGTGCCAAGTTTCAAAGAGCTAGCACAAACCGTGTTTGATTTAGAGTTCCAACTACATGTATCCATATAGGAGAAAACAGAGTGAAACCTAAACATGAAAACGGTTACTGGAGAGTAACGGTTTAACCTAGAAGAACGAAATTTGGTGAGCCAAGTGGGATTGGTGTACTGATCATTACCTGCAAGTATCATCAAGATTGGGTGAAAAAATGTTTGCTGAGATTTCAGGAAACTCGTAGTTTTTTGTAAGCTTGGCAACTCCTTTCAATGAAAGTGATTCTCGTCAGTCTCTGCTTGGGGCTACTTCAATTTGACACAAACCATACTGATACAACTTGGAAGTACATTATTGTGCCAAGTTTCAAAGAACTAGCACAAGCCGTGTTTGATTTACAGTTCCAACTACATGTATCCATATAGCAGAAAGCAGAGTGAAACCTAAACATGAAAACGGTTACTGCAAAGGAACGGTTTAACCTAGAAGAACGAAATTTGGTGAGCCAAGTTGGATTGGTGTACTGATCATTACCTGCAAGTATCATCAAGATTGGGTGAAAAAATGTTTGCTGAGATTTCAGGAAACTCGTAGTTTTTTGGTAGCTTGGCAACCCCTTTCAATGAAAGTGATTCTCGTCAGTCTCTGCTTGCGGCTCCTTCAATAGGACACAAACCATAGCGATAGAACTTGGAAATACATTATTGTGCCAAGTTTCAAAGAGCTAGCACAAACCGTGTTTGATTTAGAGTTCCAACTACATGTATCCATATAGGAGAAAACAGAGTGAAACCTAAAGATGAAAACGGTTACTGCAAAGGAACGGTTTAACCTAGAAGAACGAAATTTGGTGAGCCAAGTGGGATTGGTGTACTGATCATTACCTGCAAGTATCATCAAGATTGGGTGAAAAAATGTTTGCTGAGATTTCAGGAAACTCGTAGTTTTTTGGAAGCTTGGCAACCCCTTTCAATGAAAGTGATTCTCGTCAGTCTCTGATTGGGGCTACTTCCATAGGACACAAACCATATCGATAGAACTTGTAAGTACATTATTCTGCCAAGTTTCAAAAAGCTAGCACAAACCGTGTTTGATTTAGAGTTCCAACTACATGTACCCATATTGGAGAAAACAGAGTGAAACCTAAACATGAAAACGGTTACTGCAAAGTAATGGTTTAACCTAGAAGAACGAAATTTGGTGAGCCAAGTGGGACTGTTGTACTGATCATTACCTGCCAGTATCATCAAGATTGGGTGAAAAAATGTTTCCCGATATTTCAGGAAACTCATAGATTTTGGAAGCTTGGCATCCCCTTTCAATAAAGTGATTCTACTCAGTCTCTGCTTGGGGATACTTCCATAGGACACAAACCATAGCGATAGAACTTGGAACTACATTATTGTGCCAAGTTTCAAAGAGCTAGCACAAACCGTGTTTGATTTAGAGTTCCAACTACATGTATCCATATAGGAGAAAACAGAGTGAAACCTAAAGATGAAAACGGTTACTGCAAAGGAACGGTTTAACCTAGAAGAACGAAATTTGGTGAGCCAAGTGGGACTGGTGTACTGATCATTACCTGCCAGTATCATCAAGATTGGGTGAAAAAATGTTTGCTGAGATTTCAGGAAACTCGTAGTTTTTTGGAAGCTTGGCAACCCCTTTCAATGAAAGTGATTCTCGTCAGTCTCTGCTTGGGGCTGCTTCAATAGGACACAAACCATAGCGAAAGAACTTGGAACTACATTATTTTGCCAAGTTTCAAAGAGCTAGCATAAACTGTATTTGATATTGGGTTCCAACTACATGTATCCATATAGGAGAAAACAGAGTGAAACCTAAACATGAAAACGGTTACTGCAAAGGAACGGTTTAAACTACAAGAACAAAATTTGGTGAGCCACGTGGGACTGGTGTACTGATCATTACCTGCAAGTATCATCAGGATTGGGTGCAAAAATGTTTGCTGAATTTTCAGGAAACTCGTAGTTTTTTGTAAGCTTGGCAGCCCATTTCAATGAAAGTGATTCTCGACAGTCTCTGCTTGGGGCTACTTCAATAGGACACAAACCATAGCGATAGAACTTGGAACTACATTATTGTGCCAAGTTTCAAAAAGCTAGCACAAATCGTGTTTGATTTAGAGTTCCAACTACATGTATCCATATAGGAGAAAGCAGAGTGAAACCTAAACATGAAAACGGTTACTGCAAAGGAACGGTTTAACCTAGAAGAACAAAATTTGGTGAGCCAAGTTGGATTGGTGTACTGATCATTACCTGCAAGTATCATCAAGATTGGGTGAAAAAAGGTTTGCTGAGATTTCAGGAAACTCATAGTTTTTGTAAGCTTGGCAGCCCCTTTCAATGAAAGTGATTCTCGTCAGTCTCTGCTTGGGGCTACTTCAATAGGACACAAACCATACCGATACAACTTGGAAGTACATTATTGTGCCAAGTTTCAAAGAGCTAGCACAAACCGTGTTTGATTTAGAGTTCCAACTACATGTATCCATATAGGAGAAAACAGAGTGAAACCTAAACATGAAAACGGTTACTGGAAAGTAACGGTTTAACCTAGAAGAACGAAATTTGGTGAGCCAAGTGGGATTGGTGTACTGATCATTACCTGCACGTATCATCAAGATTGGGTGAAAAAATGTTTGCTGAGATTTCAGGAAACTCGTAGTTTTTTGTAAGCTTGGCAACTCCTTTCAATGAAAGTGATTCTCGTCAGTCTCTGCTTGGGGCTACTTCAATTCGACACAAACCATACTGATACAACTTGGAAGTACATTATTGTGCCAAGTTTCAAAGAACTAGCACAAGCCGTGTTTGATTTACAGTTCCAACTACATGTATCCATATAGCAGAAAGCAGAGTGAAACCTAAACATGAAAACGGTTACTGCAAAGGAACGGTTTAACCTAGAAGAACGAAATTTGGTGAGCCAAGTTGGATTGGTGTACTGATCATTACCTGCAAGTATCATCAAGATTGGGTGAAAAAATGTTTGCTGAGATTTCAGGAAACTCGTAGTTTTTTGGTAGCTTGGCAACCCCTTTCAATGAAAGTGATTCTCGTCAGTCTCTGCTTGCGGCTACTTCAATAGGACACAAACCATAGCGATAGAACTTGGAAATACATTATTGTGCCAAGTTTCAAAGAGCTAGCACAAACCGTGTTTGATTTAGAGTTCCAACTACATGTATCCATATAGGAGAAAACAGAGTGAAACCTAAAGATGAAAACGGTTACTGCAAAGGAACGGTTTAACCTAAAAGAACGAAATTTGGTGAGCCAAGTGGGATTGGTGTACTGATCATTACCTGCAAGTATCATCAAGATTGGGTGAAAAAATGTTTGCTGAGATTTCAGGAAACTCGTAGTTTTTTGGAAGTTTGGCAACCCCTTTCAATGAAAGTGATTCTCGTCAGTCTCTGATTGGGGCTACTTCCATAGGACACAAACCATATCGATAGAACTTGGAACTACATTATTCTGCCAAGTTTCAAAAAGCTAGCACAAACCGTGTTTGATTTAGAGTTCCAACTACATGTACCCATATTGGAGAAAACAGAGTGAAACCTAAACATGAAAACGGTTACTGCAAAGTAATGGTTTAACCTAGAAGAACGAAATTTG